>NC_142388.1:4590000-4890000 GCF_059441005.1 Hippichthys cyanospilos | reverse complement strand
CAGGAATTTGTACTATTTGTTAACTGACTGCCTTGTATTACTCGTGAGCCAATGCAGAAAGAAAAATACTTCACAGGTCCGTAAGAGTGAAGACCATGTGTGACATTTATTAATGTCACCTTCGCCTTTATCGGTATTGAGTGGTTTTTGGCATTGACGATATCTTGATGGCTTCACACATGTTGGCTTGCAGTTTTGGGCTGGACAGATCCTCCTCTATCTTAATATTTATGAACTAAGTGCCTTGTATTGAATGTCTGAACTCTGGAAAATTGGTTAAACACTTCTCTCTGCAATGTATGGAAATAAGTGGAAAAAAGGTTGATCCCCCACACACTTTAAAGCCATTTAAATGTATTAAAACTGTAGACTTTAAGGGGCATAGGAGATTTTAACAGGGTTTCTGCAGATTACAGCACATCTATCTACATGCATTTTAATGCTTTTAAGGAACAATACATTGTTCTTTATGCTTATTAATGCCTTTGTAGTACAATACATTGTTATTTTCAAAAGAAAAGCAAATGAATTGGAACACAAAACAACATTTTGCTAAATAGTTTTTTGTGCCTCCTTTGCAAAACAATTTTTGCAAACTAACCAGAAATAAAACAGAAGACATCAGACAATGTTTTCTGCAGTTGCTGAATGATGCTAACTACATTTCTAAAGTTTACTTCGTTTTTATTCCCGGCCCAAAATGCTTTACACTGGTTAGGGTGTTCTTTGCCAAAAAAAGGGGCGCATGATTGAGAGGTTGTATCATTGAAAGTACTTTGAGCTATTATATTAACATACTTTCAAAAACACTGTTTGCATTTCAACACACAAAAAATGCAGCCATTCTTTATAAACTATACTCTATGCAGTATCCCCCAAACATATTTATTTGCAAAATTTACTGTATATCCAATGCATTACTGTATATCCAATTGTTATCTTTCTCATCCATTGGCTTCTTTCCACAAGGGTGAAGAAGTTGCGGGAGACCCTGGTGGCCGTGCAGCAGCTGGAGAAAAACATGAGCAGCCTGCGCTCATGGCTGGCTCACATCGAGTCCGACTTATCCAGGCCTATCGTCTACGAGACGTGTGACGAGCGAGAGATCCATAAGAAGCTCAGCCAGCAACAGGCAAGACATAACAATTCCTTGTAGTTAGACACTAGTGATTAAAAGTCACAAATAATTGTTTTTTTCAATCAAAAAAAATGGTGTTCCATAAGGCTTGCTACTCAGTCCACAGATTTTTACAGAAACGCAACATGATTGACAAAATACGCAAACCAAAATGTAGGAATTTCAGTTGTGTTCGAAATGGCGCAAAACATCACATCGTGAACGTTTCTTAGGAGCTGCAGAAGGACATTGAAAAACACAGCACCAGCGTGGCGTCCGTGTTGAACCTGTGCAAGGTGCTGCTTCACGATTGCGACGCGTGCTCCACCGAGGCCGAGTGCGATTCCATCCAGCAGGCCACCAGAGGCCTGGACCGACGCTGGAGAAACATCTGCGCCATGTCCATGGAGCGGCGGCTCAAGTCGGTGTCTTGAAAAAGCTTGCACGGAAATTCAGTGATAATGTTGTTCAAGATAATAAATGAAAGTCTGTGACTTTTTTGTGTAGGATTGAGGAGACTTGGAGGTTGTGGCAGAAGTTTTTGGATGACTTCTCCCGCTTTGAGGAGTGGTTGAAGACTTCAGAGGAAACGGCAGCTATGCCCAACTCTTCTGGAGTCCTCTACACGGTTGCCAAAGAGGAGCTCAAGAAGTTTGAGGTACGTTTAATTGAATGATCTTTCTACTTAGACTTAATTTACCTCGTTTTGAATTAAGCATCTATCTGAAAGATTAGGTGGAACTATTTAAGCCGGTATGAAGCACTTAAGGAGTATGAGATTTTATCAGGTTTTTATGCTGTGACTACCTTTTCAAATTAAGAGCAAATGAATTGGACTGTGGACCAACTTACTGCTAAATTGTGTTGTATTGAGAATTTTGCAAAACGGTTTTTGGCTTTATTTTGTTACGTTTTCCGTGTGAAATAACATATAACATGTGCTGAGAACCACTGTATATTTCAATTAGTTTTTCAAGTAGACTTTACATTGCTTCATTGGAGCACAAAGTAAATTCTGACGCTAGACTTGTGCAAATAAAAGGCGTAATTAATGGCATTAACTGATAGCTTATCAAATTATGACAGCCAATCACAGATGATGCATAAAATGTCAAATACATATCTTCTGATCAAAATCAACTTTCTTTGTACAATAATAAATCTTTGTGACGGCATATCATGACAGGGTCATGTTTCACAAACTCGCTGCTCTACTCAGCTGCGGCAGACTTTGCGCGCGCACACTTGTGCCGCAACTGTCTGACCTGGCCTGCTGCCATCTTGTCATGTTTGCACCAGGGCTTGCTTACTTTTTTTTTTGCACAAATGTTCTCCACACTTGATAACAAAGCCCTATTTTGTTTGCAGGCTTTCCAACGGCAAGTGCAGGAGTGCTTGACCCAGTTGGAACTGATCAACAAGCAGTACCGCCGCCTGGCCCGCGAGAACCGCACCGATGCCTCCTGCCGTCTCCGGGAGATGGTGCATGACGGGAACAGGAGGTGGGATAACCTGCAGAAGAGGGTCTCGGCCATCCTACGGCGTCTCAAGGTAATGACTGCAGACCCATCTAAAAAAGGATGGAAAAATATACGTTCTCTCCTTGAATGTATGATCACTATTTGCTCAGGTGGTGGTAGAAGGTCGATGTTGACGATGATTGTGTCACTTTGTTGTCCCGAGGGTCAACAAACGTAGGTCTCTGAATAGGTGGGGAGATAAGAAAACTGCCTGAAGGCAAATTCCAGAGTCACAAAGGTTGTAAACCACCCGCTACTTTAAACCAGCCAGAGGAACCTAGAACTTGTCAGAATGGGTTGGACCACCACACCGCTCCTTGAGGGCCGGTATCATGCATGATTTTCAGGTTTCTCTCCTTGAAGATTCAAGAGTTTTATTGTCATGCACAGTAATACTACACAAGGAAATTCTTATTCTGTTCACTTCCCCGAGCAGACTACAATCCATAATCGAGCAAATAATAAAGTAGGCGATAAAACAAAAACAGTAAAAGAGCAATAAGGACAGAAATAATGAACCACTAATAAAAGAATCGACGGACATTCTGAGCTTATCATGGAGTAGATGGAGTGAAAGAAGCTGTATACATATAAGGATGATAGTGCAAAATATCATGTAGTGCAAAATGTGATATATTTAGCAGCTTTCCTGCGCTGTGCAGGGTTTGTAAGTTGCATGTGTGCATGCGGTAAAGTGATGAAGCAGATTAGCTCTCGAGGACCGGACTTCGACACCTATGGATTAGACCAAGCTATTGTTTTCCCTCCTGCGCAATATCAATTGTTCTGACTCAGATTGTATTCTTTGCCTCCAGTTTTTCTTATTGATAACTAAACACACCCAAGGATTATACGCTTCCTGTTCATTTTTGGTCTCTTTTGTGATCCTGTGTTAACCAAAGGTATTTTTTCACACAGAAGCTAACAAAGTGTGTCTGTGTGTCACTGTTCCCACAGCACTTCATCAACCAGAGAGAAGAGTTTGAGACAGCTCGAGACAGCATCCTGGTGTGGTTGACCGAGATGGACCTACAGCTCACCAACATTGAGCACTTCTCCGAGTGCGACGTACAAGCCAAGATCAAACAACTCAAGGTTGTCCTGCACACCGCTGAAATCATTCATGGCTTCTCCCTGAGCGTTGATGGTCATGCTGTGTTTGTTTACGTCAGGCATTCCAGCAGGAGATCCACTTGAACATGGGCAAAATCGAGACGGCGTTCAGGCAAGGTAACGCTCTGATCGAGAAGAGCGAGCCCCTGGATGCCGCTGTGATCGAAGAGGAGCTGGAGGAGCTGCAGAGGTACTACCAGGAGGTCTTTGGACGCGTCAACAGATACTATAAGAAGCTCACCCGTTTACCTGTGAGTACACTGAATACACATGGTTATATACCAGCTGCAATGTGTTTATATTGATTTTTCGGAGCCGATCTGCCGCGGTAAAATGCGGAGGCTGTCAGTGAAAGAAAATGGGCACCTGTTGCCGTGGCGACACGCCCAGATCGATCCAATCCAAGAGACTGTGGGAGAGTCATTTCCAAGCGAAGATAGCAAGCGAGATTTTGATAGCTTTGTACTGTGAAAGCAACACGGCGGAGATAATGGAAGTAATCACAGAAGTCACTTTGTAACGTTTTTCTCCCAAGCTGGTGGACGACGAGCTGGACGGTTCCGACACGGAGGACGGTCCTGAACTGCAGTGGTGCGACTCCACGATTCCTCGCACATCCGGTCGGCCGGCTTCAGGGGTGGCCACCCTCATTCAGGCGGAACGCTCGGGCCGGGACACGCCGGCCAGCATGGACTCCATCCCGTTGGAGTGGGACCATGACTACGACCTGAGCCGGGGTCTTGAGAGCCCGGGGGGACGCAACCATATGGGGAGGAGCCGAGGGCAAGAGGACGAGGAGGTCTATCTCCGGACAGCCACTGCAGTGCTCTCGGGTTAGTCATTCCTTTGAATTGTTTTTTAATTTGACAGTAGAGGGCGCTGTTGTCCAGCAAAAGCACGATCGATTTCACTAAACAGTACAGCAGTGGGCAGTTTTCTAGTGTTACAAAATGGCTTAAATAAATGAATATTACATGGGTCAAGATCTCCATTCACTACGCAAATAAAAATATTGGAACTCCTGAGCACATTTAATGGAGACAATATAGGTTGCTACACCATTTTTTTTTTTTTTACTACAACAGCCTCTATTCCTCCAGGAAGACTCTTTGCAGAAGCATATTTGTAACTTATATAAAAACTCAATGCTTTGTTTTTCCTCTTCAGACATAGTTATTCCTGAGAGTCCCGAAGCCTATATAAAACTGACTGAGAACACATTGAAATCCTCCTCCGGTAGGAACTTGCATAACTGATCAGGAATGTCTCAGCATGTGTCTGGAGAGCACTCTGCCAGCTCCATACTAAATCATGCTTTTCTAACAAGAGCCCTTCAGGGGGCAGCATGGCAGCCGCACGTCCCATTCATCCACATTAATGTCCATCGGCATGCCAAGAAGAATCATTTGCATGTTGAAGGTCCACACATAATGTCCACGTTTAACCTGCCTCACCGAATCTTTACACTTGAGACTAATGCACGCATTTACCTGTCTACAACTGCTTAGTTAGGGATTTTCACCCCCTTCTGCTTTTTGAGCAGGTGATCCGGAGCAACTGGAGCCCAGCCTCAGACAACTGGACGAGGCTCTGGACGCGGCTCGGTACCAACTGCAGGCCAGAGAGGACGCCGCCAGCCGTTCCAGCCCCGACGCTGACTCCACATACATGGGCTATGTGAGTCGATGCTCTTTGCAACGTATCATGGATTTTTGAAGACATCAAAATGGCTTTGAGTGATCAAATCTTGTTTGAAGCCGAACAAAAAGCAAAACTTAATGAAAAATGTATTTTTTTTCAATGCGCCGACCAAATATAATGCTCACAGATGCGTCTGATGGGTGAGTGTCGTGGCAGCATAGATGTGGTGAAGAGAGCCGAGGAAGAGCTCACTGAGGACGAAGATGAAATGCCGGGACTCACCAACCTGGCCAGCACTGACAACCAGAATGCGGGTTTGTTTCTCTTACTTCACATGCACACTCAGGTTTGTCTTACTAACTTAGTGGGGCCATCCCATTGACATAATGCGTTTCTTATTCTCTAACCAATCTTTTTATCATCAAGGACCAGTCAACACTAGAAATTTTAATTGTGGGTCGTGAACATTAATTAAATGCAAATGAGTACTTATCAACAGAAAACTAAAGCAAGGAACAGCACACATGCAATGACACATACAAATATAGGGACTTTGACTTCCATGTGCCGCAGTTCAAACAATTAAAAACATTTCTTGAGAGACAAAATGCAAAACGCCTTTTCTGGTTGACTGACTTTTACTGGATCTAAAAAAAATGAAAATAATCATTCATGTTCCAGAGAAAACCCAGGTATCATCTTCTTACCATTCATAGTGCAGTAGACACGATTTGAAACGTATAGGAACTTTAAAAGAAGAAACAAACATATAACAAAACCTAATAGTGTGGTGCCATCTAGTGACCAGCGGTGGAATTGCATTCTAAAGAAACAAAGTATTTGTGGTACATGTAATATATCGTCTTTGCAGGCGTGATCGAGCGCTGGGAGCTACTGCAGGCTCAGTCTCTGAGTGACAAGCACAAGCACAAGCAGAACATGCAGCAGTGGCAGCAGCTCATCTTGGACCTGCAGACGATGCGGGCGTGGCTGGGTCGCTGCGAGGCCGAACTGGGCCAGCTGCGAGGACTGGAGCTCAGCACGGACATCCACGTCATCCAGCAGAGGATCAAAAAGCTCAGAGTGAGTGCTCACAAATGCAAATAACCATCATCGTTTCTCAATCTGCTTTCCTTTTCGCGCTCAGGAGCTTCAGAAGGGGATGGAAACCCACAAATCGGAGGTCCTGTCCGTCAACTTGAGCAGCGCCAGCTTCCTTCAGTCAGAACCCGACTCGGAGGAAGCGTGGGAGCTGCGGGACGCGCTGAAGGAGATGAACGCGCACTGGGATCGGCTCGGAACTTCGCTGGAGGAGTGGAGGGAGGAGCTGCAGAAAGCGCTCATGCAGTGCCAGGTGCTGGACCAACACTCAGATGACAAAACAGTAGCTTTAGAGCGCCCCGTCGTTGGCCAGCGTTCCGAGAGAAGGCGGAAGAGCGAATAGAAAATTTCAGTTTGACGGATAGCCCAAAAAGAACCGCAGTAACGGAAATCCATGAAGTAGAGATTTCCATTTTGACGAATGAGAATGTCTTCCCTCAGGAGTTCCACGAGATGAGTCACGGTCTGCTGCTGCGGTTGGAGAACATCGACCGCAGGAGGAACGAGGTGATGCCCCTCCCCCCGAACCTGGACTCGGAAACACTACGATGTCATCACAGGACGCTCACGGTACTCCGGCGACGCACGTTGGCCGCTTCCGGTTTGGTCCCGACACTTTTTGGATCTCAACTTGATCGTCATCCTCGCGCAGCAAATCAAGCGCGAGCTGCTGGACTCGCAGGAGAAGGTGTCGTCCCTCCAGGAGATGTCCACTCAGCTGCTGGTCAGCACGGCGGCGCCGCTCCGCCGCTCCTCGGGCGGGGAGTGCCTGGAGGCGCAGGAGAAGGTACACGTGATCTGGAACCGGCTTCGGCTGCTGCTGCGTCAAGTGGACGCTGACCTGGACGAGCTGCAGGAGCGACTGAGCCAGCAAAAGGTGGAGAAAAAGAAACTTTTTTTGATGCTCGTCCTTTACTTGTTGCTATTTTAGACTCTTTTTTTTTTTTTTTTCCAGGGATTCTTACCACTATCTGTCGGCAAATCGGACATCGCCGATGTGTCTGCTCCTGTTCTTTCCGCTGCATCAGAATCAAACATTCAGAGTTTGAGACCATTGGTAATGTTTATTTTTGTTTTGTTTTGTTTTTTTTTAATATTAGGACAGTACAATTTTACTTTCACAAGATGGAAGCTTCATTCTTGTGATATTACAACTTTTTTCATGTAATATTGCAAGTGAAGTGTGGAAATGCTGTTTTCCCGCACAATTACATAAAAATACTGTTCTGTTATATGCCTACTATTTGGTAAAAATCGTATCAATATTTTTTTAACTTTTTTTTAACTCTAGTTATATTTCTTGATATGGTTATCGTGTTAGTAAATGTTAGTATTTTTGTCTCAATTTTGTAACAGTATTTTTGTTAAACAGTATTTTTTTTTAATATTACAAATGATAATTTCGTCAAATTATATCTTAGCTTTAAATTAATTCAAATGTTTTTTTTTTAACATAAAATTTCAACTTTTTTCTTCTCAAAAGCATAGCAAAATATTTATTGTAAAATATTTTATAAATAAAATTGCAGCTCTATGGTATGGTAATTTTTTATGTCTGGCGTGTGGCCCAAATATTTTTACAGTTATTTCTTGAAGTACTTTCAAGTTCTTTTCAGTACTTCAAGTTCTTTTAAAATTAATAATTGCTAATATTGCTTTAAAATAAGACTTCTTTCCCCAAATCTTAATTTATTCAAATTATTAAATCTTACAATTTTACTGTAGGAATGAAATGGCATCTATTTTGGTTGTGTTAATCTTTTGAGTGAATTTATGCAATGCAACACATATTTTCCTTGCATTTTTTTGTATTGTATTTTTTTTTAAGTTTTTTTTTCCAAAACAAACAAAAAAGTCTCCTAATGTTTTGCTGCTTTTTTTTTTTTTTTTGAGATGATGCTTTCAGCATGTTGATTCAGCAAACAAATGCCCAAGAAAAGCTGGCTTTTCTTTTTTTGAAAGCACGTTTTGAGATTTCTCCAACAGGAATTGAGAAGCCAGATTTCTTGTCAGCCAATCAGTCAATCACATCATTGATTATTACATTGCCGCTTTGTTGATAATCGTTTCTCTGCCGAAATGTTTTTCGGCTTTACTCTTTTTGAGTTTGTTTATGTCCTCATTTGCCTCTTGACTGAAACATTTCTTTTCTTTCTTTTTTTTACGCCTTCCTCACTGCTCATTACGCCCTTCAGCCCCGAGGCAAAAGTAGTCAGGCCCAACCCGGACCCCCCAAGAGCGGCCCCCGCCACAGGTACCGTGAGCACCCCTCCTTGAGCTCTACAAAGACGAGACCGTGAAGGAACCCCTGAAGCAAATCAGACCAAAAAAAAATTAAAAAACGGACTACGTTTCACTAGATTTAATCACGTTTGAAGTAATGGCGTTCCGCAGTGTCCCGCTTTTTCTAGAGGTCATGTGACCAGCTCATCAGCGATCAGGGAGTAGCCTCCTGTCAGGCTCTTCCCTTTTCGCCATTGAATGTTTTCTTTCACTGCTTCTCTTTGCTGCTCGTACCCCAATGTCGCCTCCCCGGCCCATTGGATGGCGACGTCTATTTTTCACTTGTTTTGTTTCCCTTAATGTTTCCTCTCATTCTTAGCAGGATGCATTTCTTCTTTAACTCCCACCTTCCGTTCCGCTTTCCTTACTCCCTTCCGTTAGATTTCACTCAAATGTCCTCAAATTCTAATGACGCTCCTCATATAGCATCTTTTGCTTCTAAAATTAACATTGACCCCTCCGTGTCAATTTCCACCCGATTCTGGCCATATCTGGAAACATAATAAAAAGCATGAAAAAAACCTAAAAATTCCGATAGATTGTCAAAACGGGACGAGATTAAAAACCGCACCGAGTGTTCATCCCTATCTGCTTGCAAACGGAATTCATTTGATGGCAAACTTTCACCGTTGACACCCAGAGGTTAAAGGAGGCATATTAGGCTTTTTTTCTTTTTTGTCAAAACAACATTTCATGAGTACAATTAAGAGTGGAGCTTCCTGTTAGCTTACACGAGGTCAATAACTTCCCGTTCTTCTTCTTTATAAGAAGTCTGGGGAAATTTTGCACTTGACTGCCCCCTCCTGGTTAAACTTTAAACACCTAAAACTGAGCCAGTATGCAGTAGATTGATTGTGACAGGCTATATTCTCAGATCATTCAGCCCTAGTTTTTTGGAAGTTCTTTCCTTTATTTTAGCGTGATATTTGTAAGGTGATGTGTAATGACTGACCCGACTAGGTCAACTTTACCCTCCAGTTCTGTAGTCAAGTTATTTATTGATTCGTTTTATCAAATAATGCTGTTTAATGTCTCTAGTTTTCAGACACTACTCATTGAAAATAGTTTGAGTAAGCCTTATCCACGAAGGTAAGAAGGTGCAGATTCATTTCTGCCTTCTAAACTACTTAGTCACCTCATTGTAATCACCTTTGTTTAAACTATTTGACCAGAATATGTCTCCTTTAATCGAAAAGAAGGCGGCAGGCCCGAAATATTGAGCCAGCATATCAACACTTATCGGCATAACAATTTGAAGATAGTATAATGCAGACGCACCATGTTGCGCATATCAGAGGCATGTGTCACAGCGTGCGTGTGTGTGCGTGCGTGGGTGGGTGAGCTGATGGTAGCGGTAAGAACACGCCGTTCCTCCTTGTGATTTGTAGCACTAACAAGAGGAAGTATCCAGACAGACATTTGTAGCATCACCGCTGCTTGCGTCTGTATAATGAGTACACATGACGTTGAGCCCTCAAACACGACAACCTCTCACCGGCTTTTCTTCCATGTGTGACGCTTGTGCTTTACTTCTTTGTGGTTTGTAACAATGAATGTTTGTGTCTGCTTGTCACGTGTACGTGTGTTTGTTTTGTGTACAACTTTGGTCAGTAAAGTAATAAGAATTATCGTTATTATAATTGTTAAATGTTATTTGTTATCCCTTTTCCCATAGATCATAATGATGAAAGTATTGTTAAAAAGATGTGAGCAGGATGTTTAAAAAGCAGATCTTGTGTCGTCTCTCAGGTGGTCATTCGCTAAAACGAACTGTCTAAAGTATTTAAGAGATAGGAGAAAAATGTTATTTTGGTGCACAAATACCTCAATTGAAACAAGTTTACTGCCCACAGCAATGCTTTGCAAACACTCGAGTGCTTGACTCCTTTTTTTTTTTTTTTTCTGCGTATCCTCCCTCTCAGCCGCAGGAGGTCACCCACCGGCGCCGCTGGCTACGTTTCCTCCCGTTCTGACCTTTCAGACGGCATCTCGTCGCCGTCCTCCCCCTCCTCCAAGCAGCCGTCCTACATGCAGAGGGTCCTTCGGGCGGCATTGCCCGTGCATCTTCTCCTCCTGCTCCTCATCGCCCTGGCCTGCATGGTGCCCATGAGCCAGGAGGACTATAGCTGCCACCACGCCAACAACTTTGCTCGCTCCTTCCACCCCATGCTTCGCTACACCAATGGACCTCCGCCCATTTAGATTCTTTTTTTCTTCTTTTTTTTTTTTTAACACGCTCTCCTCGTTTTGCCAAGGACTCCTGTGAATGTGCCCTTTTCCAACATTATGACCTGGATGTGAAATCATTGTCACCAACCCTTTAAGAAGTACTCATGAACCTTCATGAAATATTTTTTATTTTGTTAACTGTATATATAACAATGAAGGTTTTTTTTCGATATGTATGAACAAAGCACTATTTATATACATTCAATGGGAGCCAAAGTTGTCTACTATTCCCAGTGCTGCTATTATTTATTATGTTCAATCAGCTATGAAGATTATTTGTCAATCGTGTAGACATAATACACCTTTAATGACAAACAGCTACTTGAAAATATGAACAAAAACGTGCAGCAAATCATCAAGTTGGATTATTGACGTTTACGGAGGTAAATAACACGTTAAATAAATACGCAAGAGCGATACTTCCGGGGTGAAAATACTCAGTTGATTCGCTTCCGGGTGCAAACACCCGGATGTCACGGCTGCTTTAATAGCTAGCCGTGACATGCTACGTCATCCAATTTGCTACCTACGTCTATTTTTGTTGTTTAGCGCTAAACTTTAAATTTAATCACTTTTAAACAAATTTCGCTGTCGTTCTTAATAACGTTCCTGCTGTTGTTAAGAAGCGTCCAAGCACTGGCTGTTTGAAAGGTACTGCACTGACAAACTGAAAAGCCTTTGAGCCAAAACGGCTAACTTGTCCCCGCCATGTTTGGAATTTAATTGGGGCAAATGTGTTGAAATTAGGTTTGATTCCAATTTTGTCTAAAAAATTTAACTTTTTTGTGTTTTTGTGTTTTTTTGCGCATGCACTTGAAAATCCCCAAAGCCAAACAATCATTGGTTGTGAAGCTAATAATAATGACAACTTGCTTTTATTATTATGATGATTATGATTCCTGAGTTATCAGGACAAAACACGATAATGTAAAAAAATGAAAAACGTTATTTATCTTTGTACAGTTTGCTATTATTGAATCCTCTTTGCAATTAATAAAAAAAAAAAAAGAAATATTATGGTGTTTGACTATGAAGACAAGCTGCCTCCCCAAGGACTGAGTCAGACGATGATATTTTGGTAAGTGGTTGTGGTAGAGCGGCTGAATAATATTGGTTACACAATTTTTAATAGTTTAACCGTTTTTTTTTTCCTTTTGAGGGGGTGCTTCCATATTTCAACATTGCGTTAATGCTTCCATAAGCAAACTTTAGTTAATTTAATTCCCACTACACTTTATTGTGTCACTAAAGCAAAAAACTAAAAGAAATTCTAGAAGAAAGTGTTCTGCAAGTAGTGCTAAAACTAATGCTATAATTAATCATATTTTTGTGAAAACCCTACTTATTAGTGGAACAAAATGTTTTGAGATGGCTCAAAATTATTTTTATTTTTTTTTCCCAAGTAAATGTTTACATACAATAAATTTCCAAAGACAGCATTTTTTTTTGTTTGAATATTCTGCACATAATCATCAAAAAAACAATTGGACAGGAAATAATCAACAATTATTACAAAACAGGTGCAAGTGGACAAATCTAGTTACTGAAAGACTGGCTCAATTTCAAAGATGTGTAATTTACAGATTTCTTTTTTTTAATCAACAACACGGCGGACAAACACAAACATCAATTGTGATCAATATGTGGTTGATGAATATGATCAGACCGGCAATTGTGTTTGGAACGTTCGACATCAGACATGCTGGTACTCAGCTGGCAGGAAATTAGACATGTAATTAATCACAGCTTATTATGCAAACAAACAAAAGTAATGCCCAGTAGTCCCTTCAAGATAAGAGGAAGTGCACTTTGGTTGAATGGGAATCAAACTGAAGAAGAAAAAGCCCCCATGAATTTCAAATAGTGCAGTTGGCGTAGGAGAAGCCGTGTGAGCAACAGTGGTGAAGCTAAGAGCGTAGAGCGATGTCAAAATGATGTCAGAAATGTATAAATAATCATCAAATGAGCTCCAGTACACCACTGATCTTTCGTGTGTCTCACAGGATTTCTGCGCAGTCAGAGCGAGAGCCACCGAACTGCAGCACGCCCGGACACGGAGGCCCTCTGCTCAGGCTCTCGAGGGCACCGCGGCCTCCTGAACTGGAGGTGGCGCTGTTACTGCCGCTAGGTGGCGTTCTCTCCGGCTGGGACCAGATCTGCGTGGCTCTGACGGGACGATGGAGCCGGTGAGCGTCCAGCATCTCCAGCAGCAGGTCGTACAGTGGCACTTTGTTCTTACACTTCATGCTGTACAAGTGCTCCATGCCTTTGTTACTGCAAGCGCATACAAACGTTAGCATGATGCTAAAGGAAGACTTTAGCTCACAACAATTGGAATTGAATATGTATGAGATCAAATAAGCCAAAAGTGGGAATTTGCCATATATTCCTGATAACGCTCTCCATGCCTTCTCCAACTCATCAGCTAATTCTGGATGTCTTTTTTTTTTTGCAACACAAAAGAACCACCATCATGGACGACGTCCACGAAAAGTCTCTTATGAAGTGATTAGATTTTTTTTCGATTATTGTCGCTTTCTATTACTCTAAAAGTGTGTCATTAGCGAGCATCAAAACTCCAGTTTTGTCTTTTGACTTTTCGAAAAAATGGCCAATATTGCACAGAATAATGGAGTTGTCATTGAGTTCTATATTTCACCTCATATGCCTGATGTGAGAGAGGAGGAGGAGCAGCTGGGCCTGGCGCCTGGCCTGCTGCTGCACTGAGCATCCTGATAGGCTGATGTGATGTATGAGGGCGTCCGTGATGGTGTCCAGCATGCCCTGCACCGCCGCGCCGTCATGGAGCGGCTCCATGGTGCCCGTGCAGAATGCAAAGGCGCCTTAATGGAGACGAAAACATGAAACCAGTCAGCTCCCTGCCTTCTTGAAGATGACAGGGAGATTTTCCCTTCTTTGAAGGCCAGCCGTCCATTTTGAATGCCACTTGCCACACAATGAGTTTCCGATTACCATTTTGCATGCTGTCGGTGTAGGTTTTAGATGACGACAAATATGTAGAAATGCAGGAAAATGTCTAGAATTGAGGCAAACTGCACAGAACTAATAAGTTATCATCCCTAGATAGATTTTGTATGGTGAATGATCATCAGTGCTAGTTTTTGGACTTTTTCTGACTTGTTTTTCAAATTCAGTTACTTTTAATAAGTTTTGAGAATGTTTCCTTTTCATTTTCTAAGTGTATTTTTCAATTTGCTTCATCAATTTTAGTTTTAGTTGGGTGTTTGTTTCATGAAGTTTAATAACCGAGTGGCTCAGTCTTAAATTGTGTGAAAAAAGACGTTATATGTTCCCCTTAAGTGAATGATGCACCCAGTCACTTCTTATTGGGTCACATTGCCTATGTGGCGTATTTGAGGAAAGAGTGCAGGAAAGTTTATATAAAAGGTCGCGAGTGAAGGTCTGGATGCCCACGCAGCAATCACAAGTCCATCCGGCTCATGCAGCTGAGTCGCCAGCGTCATCTCTTTGGTATTTTCGCTTTCCCGTTCCTCCCGAATAGCTTCGTCTTTTGAGCGAGCTCGGCCTCTACGCGCGCTGCCGCGTGTTGCCGTGGCAACCCTTGTCGGCCTCGCCAGCGCCGACGGACCTTTCCGGGACACCGTGTTCGCGCTTGGCGCTACGAGTCCGTGGGTGTCGTTGGGACGCATCCACTCTCGGAAGCACAAACAATCAACAAGGGACACGTGTTTTCAACGAGATGCATCCGGCGCCAGGTTTGGGACGGATTTAAATGAAAGCTCTCAGCTCACCTGAGTTGAGCAAGATGATCGCTTTGAGGCAGACGAACTCCTCGGGCTTTAGTCGCAGCATGCGGAAACGGGAGGCGGTGGCCAGCAGCATGTCGAAGATCTCGGCCATGCCTTCCACGCAGTCGCCTTCACTCCTGCACAGCGCAAACAAACATTGCGCCAACGACTCATCCTTGGAGTGGTCAAGAATGACCTTCTCTGTTCATATCAATGACGGCATCATGGGCCATTTCGTTAGCTTACAGGGCACGGTATAACTTTCAGTGGTGCCAAAGCAGTAAAAGTAGACGTTTATAGTCGTCAATGGCAGTAAATGGGTCAAATGAGGAACATGCATACTCGGGCTGGAATGAGCCCTCAAGTGATTTCAGTACATAAATGAGTCTCTACACTTTGACAAACTGAGGCAGTTGCCGTTCCTTCTGATCACATTTTAAAACACCATGCTGACTCAGATGGGCTTTTTCAGCTGGCACACCAAAATATATGAGGAGAGCTCTCGAGAAGGAAACTAACGTGCTGCGAAGGAGCCTTTAAATCTAAGTCAAATTAATGTTTATCGACACTTGTTTGCCTGCGGATGGCTTTTCAAAGGCAGTTTATTAGATGTTAATGACTGCACACTTCGATTCTGGCATTTTGACACAATTGCTGTTCCTGCTGATCAATTTCTAAAAAAACAGGCTGAGTAAAAAATTGTTGCACTTGTTCTGCAAAACTGTCGTTAAATGTACATATACAGTATATGTATGTACGTGAGAATAATCTTCAGGTATCTAAGTCTCATCTCCAGAGGAGCTAATGGAGCCAATGGCTTCCGTTCTCGACTTTTGGCCAAAGCAGGCGAGTGACGGGACGTCGCGTGGTGGTGGTGGTGGTGGTGCAGCTAAGGGAATGCGCCCACCCTGACCCGCTGCATTTTAGTCATCACGTCCAATCTGGCAGGACACTTACAGCAGGGGCTAGCTTTTTACAGATAATACACTAATACATTCCCCGATCAAATGGGACCATCAGGCGCAGCAAGCTAAAAGCACCGTCTGCCTCGGCTTCATCTGTCATACTGTCTTTTTTCCCCCCCAAAGGTAGAAGTGATGATTGGTCAGGTTGTTTACTCGGAAAACGGGCGGCGGGCCTGAAGGGGCTATTTCCTCATCCTCTCAACTCTCCCTCTCTCCGTCGCTATTCATTTTCTATCATTCTGTGCATTGAGCCTTTGATTACATCTGTCCCGCTTGTCAGCGAGGCTCCATAATGATGCGGCGGGAGGGGTCCTCTCTTCACCGCGGGGGACACATAATTAGTCTTTCACTGTACCGCACTGTATGACGAGACGTGTCGGGATGGCACAATGGCCGCCAAGGTGCGAAATGGAAAATCTACAATGCTGATGTGTCACTCTCGAGGTGTGCGAGAGAGTGTGATGGAGACGCGGCACAGAAGTAGGCCAGCGCTCCTCTCCTCTTTTACCTGTCCAGAATGAGGTCCTGAGCAAAGATGAGCTTGCCCGGACAGTGGACGGACCTCCAGATGAGTCCGATCATCAGCACCTCCAGCCAGGAGCTCTCCAGCAGCTGCACCTGGTCGTGCAGGGACAGCTGGAGGAAGCCTGAGCACAAAGTCACGTGACACACGTACAGCACACTTGACACTCGCTGCGTGGCCGTGACTCACGCTTCGCGTCCAGACCAAACACAGATAAGCTTCGGCGGCGGATGATTAATCACCGTCATTAAGAGCATTTAGCGGCTTCCGCCTACTCGCGCGACACAAAATATGCACGCTGCTGCTGTTGTTGTCTTGCAAAATAAAACCATGTGGATTCAGACGGCTCATGTGATGCGCGATTACCATTGCTGTCCCCTGATTTGCAATTAAAACTAAACCTTTTGGTGCCACGCGAGATGGTAATGCCTCAAATTGGAATTTGCTCACTTAAGAGAGCCAAGGGTGACACGTGGTCCATTTGGGCCCTCGCAAAGGTGATGACTTTAATTAGCGGCACTGTAATAGCTCTGTGTTTGCTACGGGTGTCACGCCCCCTTTTTGTCATCCCGAGGTGTCCTTTTATTTGTTTTCAAATTCGGAGGTTGGCCTGAAACGCTTGTTGATTCAAATACAGGGGGGCCTTTACATCAAGTGGGAGTGGCAGTCAACTGAAGCAGTCTGGCTGACAAATCTGAATTTGAAATAATAGCCATGTACAATTGAAATCATGAAAAATCAAGCACCGTAGGCATGTCCGCTGAAAGTGCCGAGATCACGCCTGTGCGGCCAATCAAATGCCACGTCACACACGTTTTTAAAAAATATAATATTAGCATGATAGCACTCAAAATGTGCGTCATAATAAACATAAAGAATTACCAGTTAGGGCTGCTTATACTCCTGACTTGTCCAAGTTATGCAGACAAACAGACAAGTTTCACTGAACTACATTAAATCATGCAACAATTTGCAGTAAGGCTAGGTAATCGAATTAATTCAACTTTTCTTAAAATATAATAATAATAAAAGTTCACAATCGATATTAACCGTTTAAACTGTGGTATTTAAGCAATTTTTTTCACAGGCTGTGAATAGGTTTATGTCAAAACGGATTATAAATCAGTGTGCATTGTTGTTTAAACATTTTGCACACAAATTGCTTTTTTCTAATGAATCAAACCTTTAGATAATGTTTATTGGATTATTACTTTGATCAAAATCCTAATGGTCGACTGAAATAATGGAGAGTTTTGAGTTTTTTTTTTTTTTTTTTGCAAAAAAGATACATGCTTGTGGTTCTTCTTACATTGTATTACAGTATATCAGTTGACAAAAATATATGCCTGTGAGGCTTCCCACACTATATTATCAGTCTACGTGTGTTGCTGCACTGTTTGTGTTCAAACGTCGCAACATTGCCAAAGACATACCTTTCACTAACACGTCGAAGTTTTACCATTACGTGATGGGCTGATAACATTAAGCTAGCAAACTTTAAAGCAACCTTATTTGGTTATATTAGATTTAATATGCAATGTTTGATTCGCTTCAGTTTATGTTTAATTGGAGAGTATACTACAACTGAGGGGCACTAAACAGTTTGAAAAATTACTCACTGCCAAACTGCTGCTAGTTGTGAAGTGACCTGGCCATACGTTGCGCCTAGTTTTTGTTCACAAGTTAAAATAAAAAAATCAAAGGACAGCTCGCACCTTGAAAAAATTCTTTCTGAATGCATCAACGTATACTGAAATAATTATAATCAGGTTATGTATTTCCGGTTCGCATTTCTGGACTCATAGGTACTTTTATGGGGCGCTACCTGGCAGCTTCTTGGCCCAGGCAATCATGTGGACCAGCTCCTTGTCAGCCATACTGGTGAGCAAGGTCATCATGGTGACCTCTGTGTAGGGTCGGCTCAGCTTCTGTCTGGAACATAATATCGGGGGTTCGGCCCCCTGCAGCAGGAGAAGCACCTGACGAAGCAGAAGAGAGACACATTCTTCAAATTGAATGAAGACTCCATCTTTTGAAGTGTTCGATTTTGAAGTTTCTGTATGTGTGATTCAGAACCTGGTCAGGTGGGATGTCCGTCACCGACGTTCTTCCCACACCGGCACTTCCGCCGCCGCCGCCGGCGCACTGCTTCCTCCCGCTCTCTTTGGTCGACTTCTCCGCGGCGCCGGTCCGCCGCTTGTCACGGCGTGTAATGCGACCACGGTCTTTGCGCACACCTTGTGGAAACAGCAGTGTTATGCCAAAATAAAACGCACTACAGGCTAATAGTGGCCTCCACTCTTGTAACACACAGGAGACACCTACTTCTTTCCTACAGAGAAAAACAGATGACAAGTGTAATAATTTGAGCTCACAGACAATATAGTTCACAAACGAACATGAAAGAGTTAACCACTAAACCCATTTGAACTCCGTTGCTATCCAAAACAGCAGCACCTACCGAGGCACGGAAAGAGTCTCAGATGCACTGAAGTGAGGCGTCTTAGCGGCTGCCACTTGGATGTTATAAACGACTTCCCTGCACAGTTTGAAAGCAGTTACATTATGTGGAACGGGGATGGGTTCCTTGCATGTGACCCGCTGAGCTCGCTCAACACTGTTGTGCGCTTGCTCGTTCCTTTCTGCAAGATGTTTTTCAAACCAAAATGTCAGCTTTGGATGACGCTTCATGACCTGGAATGATTATGCATTTCACAGCTGCGCATTTTCAATAATTAACCGTCTGAATTTCTCGACCTCCTCATGTGTCCGAGAGCATTTCAATTTGAAAGTGTTTCCAAACTTTTGTCTGGCACCATCTAATACTAGAGCTCCATTGATTCCTACTCATTGAATAGATGCAGAGTGGATGACATAGTCTTGCCATAGAAGTCAGCAGGCTCCAGCACATAGTTTAAGAGATTCAAGAAGTATGAAAACAAAAGTGTGGGTGTGCACTAATCAGAGCTCGTACTCCTTAAGAGGAAATCCCTTCAAGGTTAAAGTTAAACTTAGCCTCAAGAATGCCAGTGGATGCACATATTTGAGGCTTTGGCAGTCGAGGCCTCTCCTACTAGGCAGCAAATGGACTTTAATCAGGTTCATATAGAAAAGTAAGAAGAGTTTTTGGATGTTCCTGCCTACCACCTTTCATCATGCCCACTTCATAACACTTCCTTAGCCGGCACGCTTGGCAGCTCTTCCTGCGATTCCTGTCAATAGTACACTGATTGGTTGCCGGGCACACGTAGTCATTGTGACCTGAAAATAGGAAGAAAAAAAAAATCCATTACATTCTAGAAGGGGCCTTGCTCCCGCGTTCAGTTCACATTGAGGTTATTTAGTGTCCAGGAACACTCCATTCCCATTTTAAATGGATCTGTGATGGAGGAAATTAAAAGGTGGCATCCTCGGCTTTGTCATCGCCATGGAGACTATTGGTTTCTCTGACCGTTCTTTGCATCAATATGGCGTCACAAACATGACTAAGCCACACAGAGCAGATGGAGCTTTTGGTCAACGACAATAAAAAGTGAAGAAATTGTCCTTTAATCTTAGTTAAAAGTTTCTTGGCTGATAAGGAAGATGGTTTTTGTCGAATAAAATAAACAGTCTTTGGTCAACGAAATGAATAGTTAATTAACTAATAAAAACATAATACATTTAGTCAGTGCCGAAAATGTGAGATTTCGCCTGGCCTTCACTCCCGAAACCCTGCTAAAATTTTAGATGTCCTTTTGTTCCATCACTATCAACAAGTTCTCCCCAAGTTTTATGGAAATCAAAATCAGCTTGGTCAAACCCACCAGGTGACCCACCAGTTATCAAAATAATTACCGTATAGATAAATTTAATTGAACGTAACTATTATTTTACTGCTCTAAATAGCAAAATAAGTGCACTATCTCTTTAAACCCGTTCATCTTGTTGGCATTCCCCGCCCTCCTGATTAACAAGATGAGCCGAGATTGACCCCTAGTCTTTCATTTCAACTCAAAACCTGTGCCGATCTGAAATCCAAAACGATGGGCCACCACCATCTACAGCCATCTGTCATTATAGTGGGTGGCAAACCTGAATTTCATAGATTAGCTGAACAAGACTCTCTTCTCCACCTAATAGTTGAAAAACACACTTGACAAATACAGTATCAAACAGGCAGCCCTTCACAATAATCACTAGCAACGAAGTAGTGAAAAATAGTGTAGTTAATCCGTAAAGCCATTTTGGTGTAGTTTGCGCGAAATTTGACATTATGCAACATGAATAATCAGAAGCGCTTTTACTCATCAAGTACTTTGCATAAAGTTGCGCGTACCTTGAATGCTCCTCTTAAAGAAGGCCTTGCATCCCTCGCAGGACCACACCCCGTAGTGGTAGCCCGAGGCGTAGTCGCTGCACACGGCACAGAAGCGCGTCTCCTTGGCCATCTCGAAGACCCCGATGGCGGCGGCCGCGACCTCCGAGCCCCCCAAGACATACGTCTCGTCACTAGTGCCGCACTGGTCGTCCCTGGACACCTGCTGTTGACTGACCGTCTCGCTGGATCTGCCATAGGTATGACACGCCTTGATGTGCTTGTTTGTTTACGAGACGCGGCCGCATCCCACGCAAAGATAATGCCTACGTCAATGTAAAATCAGTTTACTATTTTATTTTTACACAATACGGAAACAATGCGGCGGCACTCTTACGTGTCGTCCCTGGCTCAAGGTCCTCGGACTACTGCTTAATCTCTGGAATTAGTAAGCAGCTCCGTCCCGTCGGCAATGATAGTGGCCATGTTTTGAATCAAGTCAAAGATTAAACTAACAGTGCTGTCACATTTGGTAATTAGTGTTTGTGTACAACTGCCGGGGTCGCCCGCTGTTTACATTATGTTTTTTTTTCACAAGCCGTCCTTCGGCTAACAAGATAAAAACACTCGATTTTCAAAACGGAGAGTCAACTGTTGTATGGCTCGTTTTGAGTTGCATAATCAGCAAACGGCAATCAGAGTTGGCGGGGGGAGGCGGGGTCACCTCCCACCCAATATATGCCGGAACAGACAAAGAACTTGACAGACAATGAAAGTTGAAGAGGGTCGTGTCTCACCTGTAGATGGGCGTTGAAGTGGTCTCCAGATAGTGATGGCCGGGGGGGTGCATGAACGGACTGAGTCGCGGGCTGGTGGGCACAAACACGAGGGGACTGGTGGGCCCGCTGCCCAGCGACTGGAGGGTACCGTCCGAGGGCGATCCGTGGGTCTCCAGGGGTGCCGAGTAGTAGCTCGGCACGGGGTGGGTGTAGAGCGGCGTGGGGGCCGGAGTCGGGGAGGCGTAGTCATACGTCCCCTCCAGGAAGTCCACCGTGGCAACCCCGCCCGACCCCCTGTTCTCTTCGGGGTACATGCCGCTGAGGGGGGCGCGAGGCGGGGTCGACGGGCGCGGCGGGGACAGGTTCTCCAGCTCTGGGGCGGCCGGGCGGATGTCGGGTCCCGGCGGCGGTCCGCAAGGTTTCCTGCTCTTTGCGGGGCTCTGCCTGAGCAACATCACAGCACAACAGTACTGATAAGCAACATGATTTAGACTTGCTCTCTCCTTGGCGGGGGGAGGGAGGGGGGGGGGGGGGGGCAGGAACGAGTGGCGCTCTCTCTCCTGTTCAACTGTCTCTCGCACAAAGACAGATGTGATACTCTTTTTGTCGCTTTTCCTCAAGGATGGGCAAATGATGGAGGGGGCCACTTCTTAACCAAAAAGGCCATTTTAGACATTGGCAAAATGCATTCTGGCAAAAATCCAGGACATTAACAGCTATGGAAATTCATTTCAAAAAATGGGGAAAAAATGATGTGAATTCGGCAAGTACCAATATGAGGTATCAGTATTAGGCCGTGAACCATGATTTTTTTAAGGTGCCGGGGTTTGCTGTGGCTGGGGCAAAAAAATCCGACATACACTTAGGTAACCATTTTCAGCAGGAACAAGTTCATTTTTTGTCTATAATTAGTTCAACTAAATTCTTCATCTGTAATTTAGTTCCCTTCAAAGCACATTTTTCCACTTTCTGTCAACTGAAAATGACATATGTGCTTTGCTTGCAAATGTCACATGAGCAAAGGTGAGCCGTGATTGGTTGTTTTACATGAGCCCTGAGCACCTTAGAAGTCATTTTCAGTCAACAGCAAGTGGCAAAATTTGTTTTTAAAGGAATAAGTTGTACATGACAAAATAATTTTGTCATCACTTAAAGGGACAGTGCGTAAGATTTTAATTAAAAAGGAATACATTAAATGATTGTAAATTTCAAAAATTAGCAAATGAATGTTCTTAAAGACCAACAGCATGTCTTAGAAATACTCATAGGTGTCGTTATCATGAAATTATATTACGTGGGGGGTGGCACTCCTCCGGAGGCTGCCATGTCTGTTATCGCTACCACAGCCGGAGGAGGACTGTGTATGTTTGTTTTAGTTATGCACAATGGTAAATGCGGTACCTGCAGCACCCCCTGCTGTCTGTAATGAAAAACGGCCTAACTCTTACACACTATCTCTTTAAATTAATGAAAGTAAAACTTTTCACTGCTGAAAATAACTTAATGAGTATGATATCCCTTTAATTTCTCCCGGTAGTAATTAACGCTATAATATGGCAGTTGGCACGTCTGCATTTCGGAAAGAAAGGTCTGTGTTCACTTTTTTTTTTGTATTGTGTTAAATATAACACAAAAACAAGTGTCGGTACTTGGTACTGAAAGAGTCAATACTTGTATGGATCTTAAAAAAAAGGTAGTAAACCTTTAATATGTGCTTCCCACAAAAACTTTAAGATTGCCCTCCCCCCAAAAAAAACAAAAGAAAAACACCATTAAAAACAAACAAGAAACTAATATAGTATGATGATATAGTAGAAAAGACATGTTTCCCCCCTCACCCCTGCCCAATTTTTTTTGGGGGGGGGGGATCACTTTTTAAGCGTGAGCTTGAGTCACATGCGGCCCACGTGCCAGCAGTTGCCCATCACTGCTTTTCATCACTGTTTCTCCATAAACTCTCTCCAGTCGGACCCCCCAGAAAACAACTCCCAACATCCTTCCCTCCAATGTGTAGGAGGGATGGCTAGTAGGGAAGGAAAGAAAAAAAAATACACAAAGCTGGACAAAGTGGAAGTAGTGCTTCCCGTACAACTTGAGTGTCCCATCCCACGCCACCGCATTTCCTCTTCCGCCGTTTTTTTTTTTTAAGCTGGTGAGGACGCTCTCGGAATATTCACGGTTCATTTAGCCGACCTGTGTCATTTACGTGCAAGCGGCCGCGTTATTGAACACGCCTGAGACTCCGGTAAACCAAACCACAGCGTGAACAATAATGACGGCGTTAAAACCGAAACAGCCTAAAAGCGACAACAAAAAGCCGCTCACCTTTTTAGATGGCAAGCGTCCTCTCTGCCGCTCGGCTCGCTTCCTTCATCCCTCCGACTCGCGCTCATTCAGCTGGACCTGCTGGGCAAAGTGGAAACATTGCGGCGGACCAGAAAAAAAAAGGGGGTAAACAAATTAAAAAGATGCAGTCAAATCGATGGAGGCGGTGCGTTTTGAATGCCAGGTCACCATAACACAGCAAACAACGCAGGAGGTCAAATCTCATTTCAGCAGCCAGTAATTACACAATCCACTCCCGATGATGGAATCAAAGAGATACTGACTATTTTCTTTTCATCATCCTTTCACGACATTAACCCTTATGCAGATTTTGTCCAATCTTTTGATCTTTACATCAAAAGCATTTCACATCAAATGGAAAGCATTGAGACAAGGCACCAGGGAGCTGAAATTTTATTCAGATGATAACATGTCAAAATTCAAAATGGCACATCTATTTAGTTATCACACTACTAAAAGTGTGGCTCACATGTGCATACATTGACTCAAATACTGCCAGAGTGATGTGGAAGAAAATAATCCATAAATGATTCAAAATACTGCACAAGGGTACAGCTCACTTTGGACGAGTAGATGACACCATGTGACTACTCTACAACAGAAACAGAGCAAACAAAGTGATAGTACTTTTCGTACCCACGCCAATAAAAGACTTGAAATTGCACGTGCGAGGAGTCCTTGCATGTTTCGGGACCACATGTCAAGGTAAAGAAAAAACCTTGCGCTGACGAAAACTGCTAACAAGCCGTAACGCGGCTGCTACATCAACCCTGCGAGAGATTTAAAAAAAAACAACAACAACAACGGGGCGCTTGAATTAAAACGTGTTTATTTGCATGCCCGCTTACCTGTCAGCCACGTCGTCCTAATGCGAGCGTTGAAAGCAACTGCAGAGCTCCGGCGAGAGAGGAAGAGCTCAGCGTTTGGCACAGGCTTCATTCTCCCATCTCTTTCTTGAGTAAACAGCCCCATTTTCAGAACATGTCAGGTCAAGTGGAAAACAAGTAGTCCTGATGATGATATATAGATTTCATTGCATTTCCCCAGAGGGGGACGGAATTAAGTCGTATTAGATTGCAAGAAAATACAAGGGAGGCAACTAAATCACCTAATTGACTCATTTTGGGCCACTTTAGCATTGTCATGCACGTTTGCATCTACAGCTGTTTTGCGGGCTACGGAGTTGAGTCTAACCTGACCTAGAAACATCAGGAGGTCAACATGTCAACTGTAAAGCAAGAATAACAACACGACTAGTGAATATTAATGGTGCGTTCGTGTCACATTCGGCTTCGCTTCGCTGTGTCTTCAGAACTCGCGTTTTGTTTTGGTTTTTGTCTTGTTGACATCCAAACGTGCCGCTTTCATAAGAGAGAATTTGGATGCAAATGAGGTCAATATTAGAGGTCGTATTTCATGTGTGGAAATGACAAGAGGGAGGGAAAATGATCTCCGCAGCTTTTTATTTGATGAAAAAGCTTTCATTAGAAGGATAAGATCTCACCAGGCATCCACAGTAACAATTAGTGCGTAGACATGCATTTTGATCAAAGACTTCACAGTTTGTTGCCTTTACTTTATCCGCTTTATGTTTAGTCCACAACAGTCCCCCACATGTTTGGGTGAAGCAATGACAAGGACAAACAGTAGTGAAAGTTCAGAATGTCTTCTACGTTGTAGCAACATGGCGTCAGCATGTTTTGGTGAGATCTAAAAAGAAAGATTTGCTTCACTTTTTCTACCAAGTCCAATTAAACATGCTCCTGTAATAAATTAACGCACCTTACTTTTGTTCACGTCCTCACCTGTAAACATTGAGACATATTACACATTTTCTAGATGTATTTTTTGATGTACAGTACTGTAATATGCAATGAACCTATAGCATAAGCTTGTGTTTAAATTGTCCAGTACATTTAACCAAAGCATGAAAAAAGAGAGAGTAATGTGTTTACTTAAAATGATTATCCCTGCACATTTTACTTATCAGTATAAATTATTTCACAGCATAGCTAATTCGCCACTAAAGAATTCCTGGGGTTTACCTGTATTGACCTATATATATATATAAAAAAAAAAAAGCTAGGTTTGAAGAAAAGAACAAAAAAAACAATAGTATTTCATTTGGGGATACACCAAAACAAAAATGTTAGTCCAAAACGTTTGGCTAAAAACCAAAACACAAGTAGAAGAAAAACAGTTTTTTTGGGAACGGTAAATGAAAATAAAACTGCATACTAACACTGAATATTATTCTTGTTCAGCGTTTTAATGCTTGTCTTAAAGGGGATTCATTTTATTGTGTTCATGTGTTTTTGTGATAAATATTATAATATTTATACAAAACAAAGGAAAATGTATTTGTTGTTTTGATTCTTTGATATACCAATCACTAGGATGGAAGACAGAAGCCAAGTTATTTGATTAGGTATTGTAAACATCTATCCAGTAGGCTTGGGAGACCCTGAACTGGTTGCCAGCCAATCGCAGGGCACACAGAGACTAACAACCAATCACGCACCCAATCGCACCTGAGGACAATTTAGTATGTCCAAAATACCTGCCATGCATGTTTTTGTAGTGTGGGAGGAAGCTGGAGCGCTGGAGAGAACCTACGCAGGCTCGGGGAGAACATGCAAACTCCACGCAGGAAGTCCGGAGCGGGGTGGATTTGAACTCTGGTCCCTTGAACTCTGAGGCGAACGTGCTATTCACTGATCCAGCGAGCCGCATTATTCATTAACTGACTTTTTTCTGTCTGGGTTTGAAACGTCCAACTTCGTTTGAATGCATCACATGAATAGCTAGGGATGGCAAATTCAGGTCCAGAAAGTAAAACTTTTTTTTTTTTTTTTTTGCATCATCACAGCATTTTAAGACATATTGTTTTGGCAATTTGAATGAAGATGACAAACTGAAGTAGTTGTTGCAGACATACATATTGTAATTTGGCAAGATAACAAGCTTGACAATGGCACCCTTCAATTGAAACCTCAATATTGATATTTTAAGGGCTGTTTAGTGCACAAACAGGCCTTCGACGTCCCTATGAATCTATCAGGTGTGAAATTACAGTAATCAAGCCATTTTTTATGATGACGTAGGCATAGAGCTATACTATTTCAACAGCGCATCCTGAGAGAAATCAAAATGTAAAATATTTTAAGTGCTTTCTCAGTAAAGTGACAATGCCACCACTGTGTTATGGCTCCAAGACAAAAGCTCATTGATTGCAAAGTCCGTCCCGCTGATCTGACTTTGGGCTGTAGAACTGAATAACTGCATATTTTCCACACGTCATCCAGTCAGGGTCTTGAGAGCTCAGCTTGTTCCCCTGACCTGGTTGTAGACCCACTTGAATGTTAGCCTTCAGAGTCCTCAAACTACACAGCGGCGCAGGTCCAAATCCCCTCAGCGCAGTGTCAAAGGTCACGGCGTGGTCCCAGTCACGATCTCCTGCCAGCTTCCTGTAGTTGAGATCGCCTTTAAACAGCAGCAAGTCTGCCGCCTGCAAGGTCTTGTAAAGGTCCGGCGCATCTGCCGCCATATCACAGAACTCGTTTGGCTGCGTCCAGAATGGATGGTCATGGTAGGACCACACGCCCTCCTTCATGTATTGCTGCCACCGCACCCCTCTCTGAGACATCCCTCTGTGATTGGCCGCCGCGGTTTGCCGGATAGTCCAATGAAAATCTTCGGCCGTCACGTCGGAGACAAACCAAGGGAAGGATTTACCATGGAAGTGGACCTCCTGGGCCAGACCAGAGGACACCAGGAAATCGGCCAGGACCAAGTCGGTGATCAACTCAAAGCCGGCATTATCTAGAACAAAGTCCACTCGGCTGGAGCGATTTTTGCCCGACTCTTTCTGTCTCCGGGCAGAAATTAGCGTGGACCATACGGCGTCAGAGTCATCCACTAAGATGAACATCTGGAGGGCGACTAGGGAGTCGATGGGACTGATCTTCTGCGAATTGTCCACGCCGGCAGAGATCGACAGATCACATTTGTTCCCCCAAAGAGAAACCTTTGAAGAAACAAGCAAGCGTGGTCAATGATTTTGCAAACCGCAAAGTGTTCCTTCAGTTATTGCAGGGCTTACGTTCACAAAAATCGCCACAATAAGCAAAATCCGCAAAGCAGTATTATTTTCAGATTGTTTTTGTTTTGATTTAGTAATTATAAGTGTTTTCGATTTATAGTATATAAAAATGTAAAGTATATTTTTTGATAACTTTGTTTAATTTTCATTTGTTTTTTATTATGGTTGTATATTTTATAGTATTTTTTTCAAAATGTTTAAAAAAAATGTTTTAAAGCAGTTTTATTTTTAGGGCAGGCATTTCCAGTTTATCATATTTTCTTACACTAAAAATTTCAACCTTTGTAGCTTTGAATAAATATGTCAAATTTCTTAGAATTAAACCATTATCCAAAAGGCGAAGAAAAAAAACGCATTATAACCAGTGAACACTACATTTCTAACATTTAAGAGTCATATATTTTAGTAAGTTTGGATTCAAGAGAGCCCTGAAGTTAAACATTATAAAAGTCTGTTAAGAAAATGTACTAACCTGTAGCAGTTTGCTGAAATATTCCTGAAGTTGATTTTCTGATATGTCGTCCATTTTCTTGTTGAAGCCCTCAAAGTACATGCATAAAGCCATTATAGCCTGCTGAGACTCAAAGAAGCTCTGAGTCTTCCCCTCATTGAAGACGTCGTAGCCACTGATGGGTGGGCTGTAAACGGCAACATCTGTTAGACCAGCCTTACGTAAACATCTCGTGTGTGAAAATGTACATGCTCCTCACTTAAGCCAGAGGGCCTCCTGTATCCTGCGGTACATATAGCACTCGACATATAGCCATGGAGACTTGAACCAGCTGACCACCTCCTGATCCCCATGCTGCCCCTGTTGTCTCTGCAGATAGCGGTTCCATGTGTCTGCGTCCTCCAGGTGGTCCGTAAGGGCGAGCATGGGTTTGTCTGTTTGCAGCTCGTTCCTCAACTTGGACAGCAGAGAAATGGTTTGCTTCTCAGCTTGGATTCCCTCCTAAGAGGTAACAAGACATGATTTACACATTACACATTCAATGAAATAGATGAAAGGATGCACTAAAAACAAGGTGCGGTATCGTGGTACCTAAAATGCAATATATATTTTTTTTTATAAGTGAACTTTGACCTCGGATAAACTTTTAGTGAGGTTCATGTAAAGTTCACTTGAAAGGGATGTACTGCAATTTTCCCAGCTTCATTAAGTATATTCTTACCTCCCCAAACTCTTCAAAAAACTTGTTTTTGTTGCGATGGATCGTGTCTATGACTTTAGTGAGGATTGTGGGCAATCTGTCTCTCACTGTCAAGTAAGCAAACGACCTACAAAGAAGAAAATACCCAACATTACAGTTAATCACATGACGACTTGGAGCATCAACCTTGCCTCGTGAAATGTCGCAACAAGCTCATCTAAGTTTGCACGAGCGATTTCAGCAACACGTTTGTACAATCCCCAACGTCAATATTTGGGCTTGTGTCGCCTCTCGCTAACAGCCAGTCGTGTGGTGCAACACGGGCAGCTAAATGCTAAAGCTACTTTTCGTTTGATCACGTTCGCCTCCGCATGAATTACTCGTTAATAAACACCCGAGTTAATAACACACTATTTAGAATCACGACGGCGTATTGCAAGAAGCTGTCAACATACCCGACTACTTTAGCTGACAGAGAATTGGGAACTACGCCCCCGGTTTGGTCGGCCGCCATGATTGTAGGAGCTTACTCATTCAAAATATAACTTTATTTAAGTCGTCAAGACGGAAGTGATGGGTGGTTGTGTTAAAAATAGCGAATCGGAAAATATTAGCTGATTCTTGTTTACTTGGTCTCTTAGGACAAATATACTACAGTTTTTTTTTTATATTTTTCTTTTACCTAAAAAAAAAAAAAAAAGATTGACTAGTTTTTTTAATTGGGCTTTGCTGCCATCCAGCGGTCACTAACAGTGTGACAGCTGTAAGAAAAAAATCACATTTTTAATACAAGTAAATAACTTCATTATGTAATCTGCAGGCACTGCTAAACGTGCCGCCCATCATATCCAATTGTGGCCCACATCCTGGGACATCCCGGGTTCCTCCCTAGCAACGGTTACCAGGGAAACGCTGTTTGGTCCTATCAGGAAATTACAGATTTTGAAGCCCCAGGGCATTTTTGGCGGGAAAGGAAAGAAGGTGGGGTAGTGCTCGATTTTTTTTTTAGCGAGAATAAGGAATTTTATGCAGTAAAACACTCATAGATTTATTGTACACATCATTCTCATGCAGTATAATTTTGATTTTTTTCCGTAGAAATTCAAATAGAGCCGACCACGGTAAACAAGTCATCCACTAAAGAACAGGGTAATTCGTGTGGGACTGGGACGTCCCTCGTCGCTCCCGAGTGTCTCTGCGTGACCAAGCGATTGGCCCCAGGCTACCCTGCGCGCTTGTCTAGAAAATATAGGCATATCAATTGATTCTGGGGCCGTCACTATGGGAACACGGCGGCCCATTGTCAGGATGTTAGGGGGGCCTTGAGTGTGGGAGTCCAGCTGCGTCCACCTCCGGTGTTCAGCCACCACCGGGCCGCCTCCCTTCCCCCCACCGGCTCCAGCCTAGCCGGATCTGTTTGGGGTTCTTTTTTTTTTTTTTTTCCAACCGAGAGGGGTGTGACTCACCACTCCGGTTTCCAAAGGACGTGGACTGGGGGGAGGGTGGCGGTTTAACGTAAAAGGTCCTGTTTAAACAGGTGTTCCAGCACATGCTTGCGGCGTTGACCCGGTTGCATGGGCAGCAAAGGAGCTACTATCACACAGTCGGGTGCTGACGTCAGACTAGTTTCACCCTTCCGCATGCTGATTTCTCGCAGTCGTAGCTGTTGGTTTTATGGCAGGCTCCAAAATCAATTTGATGGTGGGACCATCATGTGTGACATTCTCTTCAGAGAGATAAGATGACTATAAAGGAGATTTCAGCAAGGCAAGAGTCGGCGCTTCAGCTACCTGCTGGGATTCAACCAGCATGAGTAAACAAGCCTTTCTGTCCCTTTTGCATTAACATGTATAACGCCACTCCATCGGCGCCTTTGTTTGTCGGAGATGTTTTCCTCGCAGGCCTCCAGTCACGGACACGATCAGATGTTGTTTGTTGATAGGACAAACAACAGGGCCCCGCTTCACAGGGCAGTCCCTCCCGCCCATGTCTCCTTTTACACCCTCCACGGCCTTTCCTGCCCGCCGAGCGGCTGCAGCCCCGCGTCCTGTGGACTCCCTGTCCTCGGGCTGAATGGCTCACTGTTTTACAAAAGAATAACGCCAATCAATGGCAGCCTCTGATGACAACGCATGACTTCATTAAGTGATTATAAATCAGGGGCCATTTCAGAGTAAAGTCCTGTGAGGGCCATAAAGGCAGGAGCAAATGTGTAATGACGGAACACATGTCAAGCAGAATTTGATTTTTTTTTTTTTTTAATCGACGAAATGGCGTACTGAATCAAATGCTCTCGCCCATAGGCTTTAACCGAGGTACGCGCATACCGACGATTGGGACAAATTTGTGACTGGTCATGCCCTTGTGATTAAAGTTAGCAAAGGCCCTATTGTGAGACGTCTCCAAAAGATTATCCTTAGCAATTATCCTGTGGAGCATGGTGTGATAGGCGTAATCTCCGCTCGGGAAAAGTTCGGTGTTGAGTCGTTAAAAGTTCAAACTCATCAAGATTTAGTTCAGTTCCCACTTAATGTGAATGGCTGTCATGGTAATGTGCCCTGTGATTGACCGGCGACCAGTCTAGGATCGTTTGCCTTTGCCAGAAGTGTGCTGATGTGTCTCACAAGTCATTCACTACAATAAAAAGAACGAGAAGAGTTTGTATTTACCATGTGAACTAAAGCTTCAGTTTGTGACACTCACCTCTTCTTTGTATTTTACAGCAATCTGGATGTCCATGACGCCACGGTGCCTGTGATGGGACGCCAACGAACATCTGATTTGGGGGAGGTGACGTCACGAAAGATCTCTGATGCTGGTCATCTTGTTTGAGTACACCACACTCACAATAAAAGAAGTAAGGACACGCTTGACAATTGTTCCCTTAACCATGCTCGGGTGTTTAAAATATGATTTGTGATTTATTAAATGAAGAAACACTTAAAAAATGTCCCATAAGCAGTATACTGTGTTTTCTGAAATACTGCTAATATATTGTGCTTCTGGCGGCTGTCTGTGCATGGATGATCTAACAGGATATGGGACATCAAATTAAAACATATAATCTAATACATAATTGTATGACTACATAAAGATATTTTTAAAATATTAATTATAGTTAAATTACTTAAGCACTACAAAGGTAAATCAGCATGAAACGAGTAGACACCCATTCATTTTCTCCCCCAAAACAATCGTAAATGACAAACAGTATTGTGCCAAGTTCCCCCCACAAAACTGTTTATGGAAGCTTGGAGCTGCCAATGTGGACTATTTTTGATTGGCAAATTCATACAAACATGTATGCATGGATGCACTTTTGGCTGAATGATAAAAACGTAGCCTTTTTCCTATTTCGGCACAGGAGTATTGATTTGTGCAAATAAAACAAAAGCTTTAAAGATGCTAATATGAAAAGCTAAGTTTGGTATGATTGTCTATTGAGTTACATTAGGGTCAGAAGTTTGGTACTTCATTAGGATCAGAAGTTTGATACTTCTAAAACTACAAATTAAAAAGGAAAATTCATGTTACTGAATCAAAACCAATATGTAGAAAATAATTTTGCCTGGCAAACTATTTCAAATGTACCTGAAAATATGTTTGAATGCATTTTGTATAAATGTTGAATACAACATTTTCCCCCTAAGGCCAAATTTTTATTGACATGTACATGTAATATTGACAAGTTAAAAATATAAAGATAAAAAAGTGTGTGTGTGTGTGTGTGTGTGGGGGGGGGGGGGGGGGGGTGCCCTTCATTATACCAGTGCGTGCGGAAATTAGGAATACAATCAATTTGTTATTATTTCTTAAGGTTTTATTATGTATATTCTGCAGTTTCGCACATATATGCGGAAAGTCAGCACCTTCTGGCCTTACGGAAAATATAATAGATTTTTTTTTAGCATTGACCAAACAGGTACGTTCAAAGGAGTTTGTATTTTTATGCAATAAACTCTAAAACGTGGGCCAGGTCTAACAATTTAATTTATGAGGGTACCATTCTTTTCAAGATACAGTGGCGACAACAAACATATACAAAAACAACAACACAAAAATTCAAATAAATTTATTCTACGACCGAACCGGCAAAATATAGACGATTCTAATCCGATCGAGTGTAACGGTGCGGTACCCCTTTAAGAAATACCACATATGATATTTAATTGAGCATTAACAACAAACAGTGGCACGTTGTCGTTCAATGAATGAGTCACGGAGAGAGCTAGCTGCTAGTATGTAGCCGCCCCAGTTAAAGTCGCCGCCTCGGCGGCGCGTCTCCGCGGGGCTTTTTTTTTGGGCTCCAACGGCGGTTTAAAACAACAAAAAAAGGACAGCGCTTGGGTTGGTGGCGTGTGTGTAGGAGGGGGCGGGGGGGGGGGGGGGGGGGGAATTAACGTTACCGCGACCGCCCCCTTGGCCAACGGATCCTTGCAACGGTCGCGTTTGGCTGGGCTTCTTCGCCACAGTCATGTGATTGTAACGTAAAACCCCCTAACCGGAAAACAACCGACGACCCTCTCCGCCGCCGAACTAGCAGCTTACAAAGCTGCTGGGAGCCCGGAGAGGACGGACGTGCCCCGGCCCGGTGACAAACAACCTCCAAAAACAAGAGGCGGTGGCGTCACGGCGACGACAATTTAGACGGACGAGCAGCGGATAAGGTGAACGCCGGCGGCGCGAACACACTCGTTGAATTACAAACGCCGTTATTTTTATTTTTGAATTGAGTGTGCGTCCGCGGTAGAGAAGTTCGCGGTCGCTAAAGATCCCCATCCCCCTCGCGTCCGTCCGTGCGCGCGTGCGTAGTCGTCTGCGTGCTAGCTGCGCGTGCACGCACGTCCGTTCCTGGCGCTAGCTTGTAGCGAACCGAGAGGCGGTGGCAGGCACGACGCACTTCGGTCCTTGTCGCGTCTCGCCGATCGCCATCTCCCGTTTGTCTTCCCGTTCTTGTACGTTTCAAACACAATTGAAGCCCTTCACCTGCTGCCTCTTAGATGATGGGGATAAGTTTAAAGCCGTACTCCGGAAGTGAGCACTCCACGTGTCTGCCACCCCTGCAGGGGCGGCGCTATGTCGCCTGGAAACAATTGGCTTTACTATAAAACCCAATTGGAGGCCTGTCTAAACGGAGTATTTATGGAATCGTGTGATTTTAATTGAACTAGCTGCCAGGTGGAAAAAAAAACATTTTTTTTCTTTGATGGAATAAATTAAATGTAGCATAGTGGACATCTAAGTTGCGTCTTCATGTTGAGAGGTCCCAGGTTCAAATTTAGTTCCAGTGTTGTGCTTTTGGAAGTCCTCTCCACGTTGGAATCCTCTTACTTTCCAAAACCACAAATGATAAATCGATTAAATTGGTCATTGGTGAAAATGTGAGTGTGAAAGGTTGCCATGCAATTAGCTGGCATCCAATCCAGGGAGCCCCTCACACACCTTAATTAGGATAAATACTAATGAAATGAAATGATTACATATACTTAACACACTCATAACTCTAAACATTTTTACCGAATGGCAAATCATGATTTCATATATTCACTCATAGTATTGAACATTATGAAAATATACAGTAATGGCATCTGTAGAACTTTAACAAGCAAATGGGTGTGGCAAAAACAAAACCTTTGCATCAACCGTTCATTCAAAAACCACAATAATTGAAGTTGACAGTGTTTAGCAGAGTTTATTTGTATTGTTTAGTCAAACAATTGTGTGTTTACATCACAAATTGGTGCATTTGGATGACATCAGGCTGACATTGATAAGCTCTCTCATCTGCTTGGTTACGCTGCATTATCATTGCCAGATATCAGATACATACCAAATATTTCTCCGCATTTCAAATAATCCAAATTCTGAGTTGATGATATCCAAGTCCATGTTTTTCTATTTTTTTTAACCCCACCCTCCCTTATTTGCGCAGCCATGACACACATCCCACTTGCGCCACTTCAAACCATGTAACCAGAATTATCCGTCTTGAACCTTTGGAATTGTATCAGAGAAGTTCCAGGATTGGTGTCACAAAAGATAGTTCTCAAATCCAAACTGGAAACGCCAAGCGTTCCCGTCGAAATAGTGTTCCAGGATCTTCCACAGCTCTTTTGTCACTGCCGTCTTGATGAGTCCATTGATCTTATGGAAAGGCGTAGACTCACTCAGAGGCAGGCAAGTAGGGAAGTTCCTCCAACACTGCAATTTTTTTTCTCTGCCAGGAACTGTCGGATTCTCAAAGCATTGTGAGCAGGCCCATTGTCACAGTGAAGCAGTCACCTCTCACCTCTTCTCGTACCCTTGGCGAAGCAAACGTCCCAGAATATGTTTAGACCTTCTGGTTAATTGTCTGGCCTACCTCGAAGAGGAAAACTTGTTAGCGTGCATTTGAAATATGACTTTTGTGACACCGATCCTGGAAGTTTAAGGATAAATCTTTTAGCCAGTGGTCACATCACCCACTTATGACAAGTACAGTAAATATACCTCCCTCAGATAAAAAGTGTACATCACTGAGGCTGCTGGTTGTACACACACATCAAAACATTAAAATGTCAACCCCATTTCATCTCTGTTGCTATCCCAAACAAGCCTGTAAACCTGTTCCTACTTCAAAGTCTGACTTAAAAAAAAACACACATTTGCTTTTTCACAGTTTCAACATAAATTCCAATGTTATTTTCTCTTAATCCAAAGTGGAGTTCAAATAAAGTCTGCTCCCCAGTCGACACCTGCACCCAATAGACGGCTCCCCTATTAGCGTTTGAGTAAATAAATGTCACTGGTGATTATTTGTGGAAATCCGGTGAATGTCATCCTTGTGTTTTTAGTAAGCAAAACAGATTACCGGTAGCTATTCTATCAAAGCGTTGCACTATTAGTGGTAAATACTGTAGATAAATGATTGAAATTGATATTAAAAAAAGAAATCATGGAAAGCATTTGTTCCTGTTATAGGTCCGTGTTTAGTGTTTTAGTCAGCATTTTTTAAGGAGATTTATGATTGAAATGTACTTCCTGTTGATGAAGTTGATATTTAGGTTTTGGTATGTTGTTCTAGCAAACAAGGTGATCGTACGTGTCATTATAGTGTTGTGATTGATATGTGTATCCTGCCGCTTTGTTTGACAAACAGCAATGATCAAAATTTAATCTATAGTAAGTCTTTTTTTTTTTTTTTTTTTTGATCAAACAAAAATAGCACAAAAAAATCTTAATCTACCATTTCCAATAGACAAGCAACTATTTACATCTGATGCAGTTGGCTGTATGTTTGGATAGGATTTTTATTTTTTTTTTTATGTTATGTATGTTCAGAACAGGACAAATCACGCAGCAGTGTCAGACAAAACTTGATAAATTAAGACCTACTGGATACTTCCGGTACCCCCAGTCAACTGGGAAATATTCCAGTCAAGCTCAAAATACTATATATGGTAGTAGTGCCAAGAGGTTGTTGTTTATTTAATATTTATATTTTTAAATATGTTTTGACACCCCTTTAAGAAAACCTATTACATTGTTGGTTAGCAAAGCCCCCATTTAACGGGGAGGGGAGAAACCCGAGGGTAGCAGGCGACACGGCACTACGGGTGTGCGGGCCATCTGGTAGAGGCAGATGGTGAGATGGGCTGTTGTGTACAATAAGTCGTCGGTTTATAAGCTACGATTAACTAGTACCTTCTAATTCTAGAGGACTGTAAATAATCAAAGGTGATCAATATTGTTTCAGCCGACTGCAAAAAACAACTGTAGTACGCATGTCAGGCCACCGGCTGGCAGTAGGTATAGAAACTGTTTAAACACCCTTTGTCGGCATACTGTATATATGCTCTGTGAATGAAGACATACACTCAATGTTGTGAAATACAAATACCACTGATAGCACTATTAGTACTAGCACCAGTGCTGCTACTCATACTAGAACTAATAGCCATAATTTCAAGGTATCATTACACTCCTGTAGTAAAGTTACTAATGATCTAATGTGCCCAGATGATAACAGTATAGTTGACATCTTGAACTTTGTAATGAAAATGTATTCATATATATGGCATAAAGTATACTATTTTCGCCTTGCTATTGATGCTTATCACACATATTTCTAGCACCTCTAATAGAATAAACTGATACTATATATTAGACACAGAGCATTTACAGTCTAGTGTGGCTAAGGATGCGTTGCTGCAGTGGGTCAAGATGCTTGAAGTGCCTAGCAGATGTCATCAACGTGGTGTATGTACATTTTTCGTCAACAAAACAACTACTTTTACAAGTACAACTTTTGCCGCTGCCATCACTGCATTTTTCGATTGCGACGCACTGTCCATGCGTATGTGCTGGCGACATTTTTTAATTTACATATGACATAAAACAACAGTACAAATGATTTCAGATTTTCTAATACCACCATATAAACAAGTCAAGAACCCTATATTATGTTCCTAGTCAGGTTGTACACCACAGGTTATCGTCCATCTTGCGCTCCCTTCCTGTACAGAGAAAGTGCCGGCCCGTCACAGGGAGGTGGGGCGGGGGTGGTGGGTGTTTTAGAACCAGTTTTGCCTCAGGAATGTGCGCCGACGCCCACTGCCCTGATCATGTGATGGCCGCAAGCCGCCCCAGTCCTCTAATGACCTCTTGGGGTCGACGGCAACCCGGCCCGGATTGGTCAGCGGGATACGTCGCGCTCTTGCGTTTCCCCTGAGATTGACTTCACACGACCCCGAGCCCTAATGGCAAAAACAGTCGTGCACGTGCGAACGTTTTTGGACTGAGAGGCTTGGCAAGCATGTTGTCTCGTGTCCGTCCACTTTTGTCCACCGTGGCCTGAAATATGCTTTCCGCGGGGAACATACACAAACATAGCATTTAAGTCATTCTAGAATATTCCGCACATCTTATTTCAATAGTAAAGTTAATGAATGCCTGTAGGCTTCTTTTTTTTTTTCTTGTAACAGTAAAAACACATACACAACTGCAGCCCTGAAAATAAGGCACGGCTCAGTGGAAGAGTTTTCCCCTCCCAAGCAGTTGTAAATTCCCACCCCACTTCCATTGGGGCCATGTCAAAGTGTCATTGAGCAAGACCATTAAAAATGTACAATTTCTAAACGAGAACCATCAAATTCTATGTTTTATGTCACAGCAGCGATCCATACTCAAATGAGAACAATTTGTTATTTATTCATTCATTTACAATTGCGTTGATATGTTTCTGAAAATTGGTGAATAAGCCCGAAGGTAGAATATTTGAAGTCAGACATTTTTACTGCAAAAATGTAATTTCCTTGCATTCCTCAACAGACAAAATAGCTTCAGTGGTTGAAAGCCTATTGAACAAAATCAAAGTTGGTTAATTCATTACGAAATTCTGTTCAAAATAATCAAGTGGAGAACTCATTGAACCCACAAGAGTTCCTTTTATAGCACTTCACGATGCTGGATGATCTGTCATTTTCATGACATGTCGTATAATAGATGTCACCATTTTTCTTCCCAATGCCCCAAGTTGTGCTTTTTAACTTTTACTTCTAACCCTCCCGCTTTGTTCACCTCTCCTGAACGGCATTATGTTCCTGAGTCATTTTGACCTTGGGCTTGTTCATTATTCAATACATTATCTAATACTTTGAACTCTTTTCATTTATTTGTTAAATGGCTCCGTTTGACCAGCAACATAAGAGGAGGCTTCTCTCTGAAGCATCTCTGTGTGACAAGCGCTCGACCGCACTGATCATATGAGAGCACTATGAAATGTTCATAATGAGCTCAGTGTTTTTGCATGGCACTTTACAACGCTAATTATAACAGGAGCTTGCTTGGCCGCCGCTCTGTTGTTCAGCCGCGGAGCCTTTCAAAAGTCATCATCTCCATGCGGTCGCCGTCGCCTCCGGTCTCGTTACAGACAGGAAACTGACTCGTGCATGTGCGTGCAGGTTGAAGAATGGAGTTGGCCAACCACGGGCTTATCCTGCTGCAGCAGCTCAACGCTCAGAGAGAGTTTGGCTTCCTGTGCGACTGCACCGTGGCCATCGGAGATGTCTTTTTTAAGGCCCACAAGGCAGTGCTCGCTGCCTTCTCCAACTACTTTAGAATGCTCTTCATTCACCAGGACAGGTACATGACACAGTTTGATGAGCAACATTAAACATTGCGGATGCAAAAAAAACAAAGAGGCCGAGTGAAGCAACCACATTTAGCCACGATGTGCAATTTTACTATTGTCCGTAGTTTTAACACCTTCTGTGACTGCTATTTTCAGACACACTTTATTGTGTCCTCATTTTTAAAAGAAATTCTCAAAGTACATGAGATTGAATGTCTGGTTTCTGTAAAGACATAATTACGATTTTGGGATTTGATGTACTGGCTATTTTAACCCTAATGTTTGGGGAAAAGTACTGTAAATGAGAGCATGGTATTGAATATCGGATCCCGTTAAAGACGTAATTTAAGTCTTTGGGACTACGTGTGACATAGTTTTAAGTGTGAATCCTGGTTTCACTTCGAGGGTCCTCGAGGGCCTGTATTTGTCATGTTTTCCAAATTTCTTGATCAACTCATCAGCAACCCTAGCAGAAGCCGAATAACAATCCTGATCACTTGAATCGCGTGTGATTGTGAAAGAAACCTGGAGAACATGAGTGGACACCACTGACTTAGTCTGAGAAGAGCTCCGAATGAACGTTTCTGTCTAACAATGTTTCAGTGACTGCGTGCGTCTGAAGGCGTCGGACATCCAGCCCGACATCTTCAGCTACCTGCTCAACCTGATGTACACCGGCAAGCTGGCCCCCCAGCTCATCGACCCCGCCCGGCTCGAGCAAGGCGTCCGCTTCCTGCACGCTTACCCTCTGCTGCAAGAGGCCAGCCAGTCGGTGTACGTGCATCCCGAGCAGAGCATCAACCTCTCCACCTCCCTCTACGGCATCCAGATCGCCGACCAGAAGGCGGCGTTCTCGGCCCACTTGCCGCTGTCCTCGCCCATCGACATGGAGATGCTGGGGTCCGAGGCCCAGTACCCATCCGTGGCGGCGACGGAATCCAAGCCGGCCGCCTCCCCTCCGGAAGCGGAAGCGTCCACCAGCGGCGTCCAGCCAGCCGCGGAGGAGGAGGCGGCGGCGGAGTCGCCGAGCGTGGACGGAGGCGCCGCCGCCAACGCCATTCTGCACGTGAAGCCCAGCATCATGAAGAGGAGCTCGTCCTTCCGGAAGTACTACTCCTGCCACCTGTGCCGGAGTCGCTTCAACCAGAGGAGCCTGCTGAGGGAGCACCTCCTGCAGCACGCCCAGGCGACGGAGAACCACACCGCCCTCTCGCCCGTAACCGTAGCTGAGCCGAGCGCGCCGGAGGCTGAGGGCTTCTTGAAGGGAAGCCGGGTAGGCGCCGCGGAGATGATCAGCGACGGCGAGCAGGCGCCCGTCTCCGGCAACAACTCTGACTCCCCCCTCGCCGAAATGCCGTGGGGCGTGGGCGGCCCCAACTCCCAGGCGGACACGCCGCCTCCGTCGGACATCGCCGACATCGACAACCTGGAGAACGGCGACTTGGACCGTGAGCTGAAGCGGCGGAAATACGAGTGCTGCACGTGCGGGCGCAAGTTCATCCAGAAAAGCCACTGGCGCGAGCACATGTACATCCACACGGGCAAGCCGTTCAAGTGCAGCGCCTGCGGCAAGAGCTTCTGCCGAGCCAACCAGGCCGCCCGCCACGTGTGCCTCAACCAGGGCGCCGACGCCTACACGCTGGTGGATCGGCAGAGCATGGAGCTGTGCGCCGCCGGCGACGACAACAGCCAAATGGAGGCCATGTTCCTGGCCACGTCCAAGCCGTACAAGTGTAACATTTGCGCCACCACCTTCTCCAGCCCCAATGAGGTCATCAAGCACCTGTGCTTCACGCAGGGCGGCCTGGCGGGGCTGCCGGCCGGCGCCGCCCTAATGCTCCCCCACGACGAGCTCTCCAAAGACGACGGCTCGGATCTGTCCAACTCTGCCACGCCGCTCGAGGCCATCAAGGCCGAGGACGTCCTAGTGGAATAGCCGCCGCAACGGCGGATCTGCTGGTTTTTTTTGTTTTGTTTTTTTTTCCCCTCCTAAATTATAACTCATGACTAAGCTAAACGATGTCTGTCAGGGTTTTTGTTTTTGAGCGGGAGAGCTTTTTTTGCATTTCATTCCCACCGACTTGAACATGGGGAAAGACCCGCCGTCTTATCGCTTCGCAAAGCCGATAAAGCATTTATTCGGGATACTATATTCCCAGTGTGTTGGATTGTTCATGTACATGCGCTCATTGTTTTTACCGTACTTGTGACAAGATTTTTTTTTTTCTAATCAAAATCTGTCAAAAGGCAAAGTATCTTTGGGAAGGCCACTTCAACCTTAGTACAAACCATATAGAATTTTCAAAATCAGATGAAGCGTTCTGGAGAAATATGTGGGAGGGGAAAACCGATGTATTTGGGGAACGCTTCTTTTTTTTTGTTTTATTACATTGCCTATTGAAAATTTGGTCACACCTTTAATTCAGAGTAAACCTGTCTACCTTCGTTCTTTTCCAATGTTATTTTCAATTTGTTGATTTTGGCTTTTACCAAGGAAACTCCCATCCCCGATTGGCTGACAAATTTTATTTGAACATACCAATTGTTCAGGCAGACCAAATTTCTGAAGCATCAGTTGGTCAAAATTAGCGTTGTTTTGTGTAAATGTGTTTGTTTTATGCTGTGTTACAGCATTTGAAGTGCTCATCCCATGTATTTTTAGAAAATTCCACAAAGATGGCGGCCAATTGTCTCGTTGCCATCGTAAGGCGCACTAGTTGAAGGACTGTCTTACTCATGAAGCTTTCCACTACTGTATTTCATCTTACAATAGAACAGAATTCCTTTTGTTGTCATTGTACAGGTGTCCAAAAAATATGGCAAATTTGATGTATTAATACACACTTTGAGAATGATTACGTCAAAACTGTGCACTAGTGTAATTCCGGGTGCTACTAGCACTACTAGTGAAGCGCTAGGCTAGATCATGGGTCAACAACATGATGTCCACATGGAACCCCAGGGACCACATGATGGGACGTTTCTTAGGAATGTTTTAATTTATATCCGTTCCTACCTTAAGTATTTGTCAATAATTGTCATTTCAGCAAACAAATGGTACTAGTAGCATCTGCTTGTCAACTTAGTGCACAGTTTTCCCTGTCTAGTATCATGTCTGATTAATGTGAAATGTCATACGGGACAAGTGAAAGACAGTACAGTAGTGCAAAACACACCACTATTAAGACATTGTCATTCTTTTAGTGCATAGAATGGTCTTATTAAGTGAGGACAAGGAGCTTTCTAGCACATGGATAATTCAGTACAGGAGTAGGACGCCAAATGAATGCTTCAACTGCGGTGGGGACGTTAGCGTTCAAACAGGAAGCAAGGGGCCCGACTTTCGGGTTACACCTCGTGAAGCCAATTCTTCCAAGCTAAAAATGCTTTGCTGCAAGGAGACGCGTTACAATTGCAACTAAAGTCCACAAAGACACACCCGAGACAATCTGTAATCTTGACGTCTTCCATTTGTTCTTTTTTTTGACGATTAACAAAATTGTGAGCGACAACAAAAATGCACCTTGTTCATTTGTTAATCGCAGCGTCCGCCACTCGGGAAGAACGCTTATTGTACTTTCCTCAACATTTAAAGTTTGAACAAAGAATTTTAAAAGCGAAAACGAAAACTTGAATCCACCACTTTTAAATATTTCTAATTTTATACACAGTGGTATAATTTACAAAAGAGTCTATTATGATGAAAATGTAGCTTTCAGAGTAGAAATGCTTTTGATTTAGCAATTTCCAAGACAAATAGTTTGAACTGTAGCCTTAAATGAATGATGAACATGTAATAGTAGTTACTACCTGATCTGATAGGATAGGTGTCGTTCATGGGTTCCATCCCTCTATCAAGTAGGAAACTGGTGCATTTCATTGAAAAGCATGTATCTCAAGTTTAGTTTATTTTTTTGAATGTTTTGTACTTTTTATCTGAATACAACAAGCATTTGCACACATTCTTCTATTGAAAGAAATTCCCAGTGACGATTGCTAAAACCCAAGTATTTTTTTTTTCAATATAAGAAGGTGTTTTTGAGGTTTTAAACTGGGCCCATATTTCCTATTTTTAAGACTTCCGTCAGTTTGTTGTTTTCAAAAATCTTTTCGGGAGGGGCGGGGGATATTAAAAGACAGAAAACAGTTTGAGATGCATGCCTTTTTTGGATTTGCTTTTTTCGGATATGTATTGTTACACTAGCTAAACCCATCTCATCTAGAATACGATCGTTGGAATGTTTGTTCTAAAAAGGTGAAAAGATTATGTGGTTGCAGTGTTGCAGTTACGTCAGTCTTTAGGCTAGATGGCGCTGTTTGTACTGCAGCGCTCCAATTAGTCACGTCTGTGATGCTCACAAAGATCATTTCGAATATTTTTTTAAAGTCCTACACTGCTCAGTGAGAGTGTGTGTGAGTGTGTGTATAAGATGTGGCTATCTCAGGAAGATGACAGTTTGACACCGTCCTGTATCGCGTGTGTCCCCTATGTTGTTATGGAGACATCAGGACGAGTCCGTCCCATAAATACTTGAGTTAACACACGCTGGTGTTTTCTCTCAAAGCTCGTCTGACATCTACTGTGATCAATATGTGCTCTCAGGAATGTGACTTATTTTTCCCCCCCTTTCCTCTATCAACAGATTTTTTTTTTTTAAATGAAGAACAAACAATAAAATGTGTCTTTTGATAAGACTGGTTTGTTTATTTTCTTTTTACCGATGTGTTTGAAATCATTTAATCAGCAATGACAACACTTATGTTGATACATGCTCAACAGTTATATAGTATAATATAAGAGTAAATGTCAATGATTTTTGGAAGTTTCTTTGCAAAGATGATAATGCTTGATTTTGATCGACCACAAATGCGTGCAGTGTCAGTGCCAATTCACAACTGACTACAACCTGTTATCTTTCGATATACGAAAGTCCCCCAAAAATACAAAGAATGTAAGTAGAACGTTAACATTTATAAATAACATCAAACAGTTCCGGGGCGGTGCCATTTGAGCCATTTCACCTATATGCGTCTTTAAAAAGTTACGTTTACAATACGAATTTCTAGTCACGATCTGGATTGATCTTGAAGCACATTTTAGCAATGGGAAATGAGGCGGCCTACGTACTTTGAACTTTCGCTCTACATTGTAAGCGATTGCATACGTTTATTGCCTGAAACTTAAGCGGACGGATTTTCGTCACTTAATAATAATTATTAATAGATGAAAGCTCAGGCGATGCGTCAACATTAGTGTTTTATTGAATATAGTCAATTGTTAGTGTGTCGAAAGTGCTCAAGACGTATACTTGACGTTTCAACGTATCGGGCCTAATCTACTGAGCATGCGCACTAGCTCCTTCGTTTTTCCTGTTTGAAATAGAAAGATGGCGGATTAACCACGCCGCTCCGTCGTAGTTTAGATAAAGTGACAGAAGACGCCGCTACAAGTTCGCTAAGAGTATATGGAAACTCCCGGTAAGATCCACAACAGCGTTTTCATCCACCTAGTTCCTCTGACGTTTAATTAAACCGACAAACGATCGTATAGCGTCGTGTTAGCTGGTGTGCATGGCTAGCTCTTTTAGAGAAGCGAAGGATACGACTATTTCCTGGAAGAGGCGGCAAATGGCGTAATTCAACACATTGTTGTACCGTGGCCACGAGAAGGTCAACTGCGTTCTAAGTAACCCAATTACGATGAAAATCAAAATTATGGGTTCGTTTTAATCAATTCAAAATGTATATTGCTCGACTTCACGTAAACCGTCGACGTGAAGACAACTTGGTTTCATGCTAGCTGGGGTGTTGTGTCCAGGAAATAGACGCCAGCGGAGGCCCAGTTTGGTGTTGAACTTTGCTTGTTTACCGACGATGTTGTTTATCCGGACCCAAAGTAGTCGATATGGAGCATCTATTACGTTAATTAAAATAGTAAATACCAGATAAATATTTTTCATTGTTCGGCCTCCTCCAATCTTTGTTGCTCCTAACGTTCGGACACATTGGCTAACATTTTCAACATTGCCATCAAGTTAGCCTAACTAGCATTGCGTAGCTTACAGACGATGAAAGTAGATTACAGAACTACAGAAACGCCAAGAACAGAACTTTTTCGAACTTTGTGCATTTAAACTGCAAATGTAGTGTTTTTTCTTGGGAGGATTTGCACATTACACGTATTTCGTAATGAAATGTAAGCGTCTGATAAATGTTATAATGCAGGCCATTTGGTACCGTGCACATTGGTGAAGTGGCAGTGCTACACAATATCAAGCCCACATTTTAAGACATTATTATAGCTGCCTAAAATCAAGCTATTTTAATTAATAGTAAAACTTATTATTTTTTTTTTAATAGCAGCCGGTCTTCATCTTCCCGGAGAACCCATAACTGGAATGCTGGAGTCAGAGCCCCAAACTATGGCTGCTAATGGAGAACCATACCCTCCTGTTTTAAACCAAACTGCTGACTGGACCGTGGAGCAGGCTGCCCCAGCGCCGAGCATGGATTCTGTTTCCGGGGCAGGAGACCACCCTAGCCCGCCGTTGCCTCCACCCCCTCCCCCTCCACCTCCTCCAGAGGTGGGAACTGTGGAAAAAGGCGTTGAACAGTGTCATGTCACCAATGCGCCACTGTATCCAGACGTGCAACCGCCCCCGCCGCCACCTCTTCCTCCGCAGCCCCCTGAACAGCTGCCTGAACAAAAAGCAGAGACCGTGGAGGCTCAGGCAAATACCCAGGAAGTGACCAAAAAAGGTGAAAACAAAAATGTTCATTTAATTCTGTTGGTAGATTTTTGCAGTGTCGGCTTACCAAGGCATACATTTTACTTTACAATTAACTAATTGATGATTTCCCACTGCCCACCATGGAGGTGAAATGCTGCATCATGACCTCTTGTTGATTTACTTGTAGATGCCACTGAGTCGTCACAAGCTTCTGGTGGTGGCATGGAGGTGGATGCCCCCAAAGAAGCAGCTCAAGTTGCTGCTCAGGAAGCTGTACCTCCCTTACCAGCTGCTCCCCCACCAGCTGCTCCCGAACCAGCGGCTCCCCCACCAGCGGCTCCCCAACCAGCGGCTCCCCAACCAGCGGCTCCTCAACCAGCGGCTCCCCAACCAGCGGCTCCCCAACCAGCCACTCCCCAACCAGCCGCTCCCCAACCGGCTGCTCCCCAACCGGCCGCTCCCCAACCGGCCGCTCCCGAACCGGCCGCTCCCCAACCGGCCGCTCCCGAACCAGCCGCTCCCCAACCGGCCGCTCCCCAACCGGCCGCTCCCCAACCGGCCGCTCCCGAACCAGCCGCTCCCCAACCAGCCGCCCCGGAACCGGTTGTGGCTCCGGAACCCGCTGCGGCTCCGGAACCCGCTGCGGCTCCGGAACCCGCTGCGGCTCCGGAACCCGCTGCGGCTCCGGAACCCGCTGCGGCTCCGGAACCCGTCGTTCAAGCCATCATTCCTAACGAGCCAGAGCTCCCCAGCGAGTTTGAAAAACTCTTGAAAGGATGTGCAGACAACCCAGAAGACTTCAACGCCTGGGTTTACCTGCTGCAATACGTCGAGCAAGAGGTAAAGGGAACTCAGTCGCCCCATCAATGAATGCTGTGGCATTTTCGAAGCGAAACCACATAACCCTGTTCCTTTTTTTTTTTTTTTTTTAGAATATTCTGGAAGCGGTAAGGAAGTCATTTGACATTTTCCTCATGCGCTATCCGTACTGCTACGGGTACTGGAAGAAGTATGCCGACATTGAAAAAAGGCACGGCAACATACATGTGGCGGAGGAGGTGTATCGGCGAGGCTTGCAGGCCATCCCGCTCAGCGTGGACCTTTGGCTGCACTACATGACCTACATCAAAGACAACTCTGACGCCAATGATCCGGAGACGGAGGGACGCATTCGAGCGTAAGTGGAATGCCCCTCAAGTCCTCTTGAGAGGGAGTCTTTGGTTTTGTGTCATCGCCATAGAAACCAAACTCTCTGGTAAACCAAGGACCACTGCGTTTTTGTCCATCTTATTTATTGTCTGTCTTTTCTTCCCAGGGCGTACCAACACGCCGTGCTGGCGGCCGGTACGGACTTTCGCTCAGATCGCCTTTGGGAGTCCTTCATCATCTGGGAGATGGAGCAGGGAAAGCTCGCAAATGTTACCGGACTCTACGACCGCGTTCTGGGCATCCCCACGCAGCTCTACTCTCAGCACTTCCAAAAGTAAGGGCAAAGTCCAGATTGATTTGAGATATGATGGACATTGGCAACATTGTTGAATCAATAAGTCAAGTTGACTTTTTAAAAAAAAGATCTCCTTCACACATGCAGGTTTAAAGACCACGTGCAGAGCAACAACCCCAAATACTTCCTGTCGGAGGAGGAATTTGTCAAGTTCAGGGTGGAGCTCTCTCAAGCCAACCTGGCCACCATGGTGGGAAAAGATGGAGAAAAGCCCCCCCCGGAGGAGCTGCCCCCAGGCACGGAGGATTTCACCGATCCTGCCAAGGTAAGGAACCAGGTCCAATCAAGTGAAGAATTTCAAAAGCACAAAAGCAAAAGAGCAAAGAAATTCTGGAGTTTAGATGGAGGTTGCCTGTTGTCCACCATGTCCATGTGGATTAAGAGAAGAGTTGAAGAGTTGTCTTTATGTCGGCAGCAAAGCCAAAGACAGCCAAGGGGGGCTTGACGCTGGCATCCTGTCAGGGACACTCGCCCTTAAACTAAAAGGAACAACCGAGGCCCATTGACCCGCAGCACCTCCACCTAGAGGTTGATATGCAGGGTGCATATATACGCCCCCCCTCTGCAGGCCTCTTGTCTCTGGTGATGTAAATCTATGGCTGCGGGACCGCTACCGGCAGCTTTTACATCAAGTGGAACGGGTGATTGTTGTCAAGCCGGCCAACAGCGTGCGCTTTGTCTGTGTTTTTCCCTCAGAGAGTGACCGAGATTGAGAACATGCGCCACAAAACCATCGAGGCTCGACAGGAAGTGTTCAACCTCAACGAGCACGAAGTCAGCAAGCGCTGGGCCTTTGAGGAAGGGGTACGATTGAATACGCATTTCACAGTTACTCGCTTCCCCAAATGCTCGTCACGTGGGCTAAAGTAAAAAAACAAAACAAAAACAGGCCACATTGGGCAGCCATTTTCCGGGATTTTGGAAAATAACGTTATTCCACCGTAAAATCAAACAGTTTTAAGTTTGCGCTATTTTAATGATCAGTTTTATCTGAGTGGGTGTTAATTGTCAATGGTAATATCAAAACATCACTACTTACTGTTATACTCAACTCAAAGTTCTATTTCTATGAAATTTGGTTTTTAACTAATAGACTTAAATACTTTTATGTTTAACTCTCTTGCTAGACACGCCACGTCATTTAGATATATTTTCAGCCTCGCCTACATCACTACCATTTTAATTAATCTCCCATTTTCAGTCTGAATTTCTGCAGCTTCTTATGTGTAAAACTAGCAATGCCTTTAGTCTATTTTATGATTATTTATTTTTTTGCTTGTTTTTAAAGATCAAGAGGCCGTACTTCCACGTTAAAGCCCTGGAGGAGTCGCAGCTGAACAACTGGCGAGAGTACCTGGACTTTGAGATGGAGAACGGCACCCCGGAGCGTGTGGTGGTTCTCTTTGAACGCTGCCTCATCGCTTGTGCTCTCTATGAAGAGTTCTGGATCAAGGTATCAAGGCGTTTTTCTGTTTCTCTCTCCACCCCACTTCTACTTTCGCCGCTTCCCTGCACCCCCCACCCCGCCATCGATGACAATCACGTGGAGTAAAGCGGAAAAACCCCCCGAAAAAAAAAAAAACAGCGAAAACAAGACAAAAACCGTCGTGCGCTCTCTTTGCGTGTAACGTTGATATGTGACTGTATCTGTTGTATTAGGGGATGGCCAGCTTGCCACACAAGATTTGACTGCAGCATTTGCCAACTGCATCTTCTTCGTCTCCCACTACCTTACAGAATCTTATCTAATTGGTTCCATGAAGGTGCTGACGGGTTTACACAGAAAAATTCTAAGAACGATCTTGTCTGCCGTCTTTCAGCGAGGTCCGAGATGCGGGAAATGTAAACGTCTGGTCTTGTCTTTTTCCTTGCCTTTCTTTTCTCCTTTTGCTTTCCTGTCCTCTGCTCGCTCTCCTTCCCCCTTTCTCTTTTTTCACGCTTGCAAAGTACGCCAAATACCTGGAGGGCCACAGCATCGACGGGGTGCGACACGTCTACAGCAAGGCCTGCACCGTCCACCTGCCCAGGAAGCCCGCCATCCACCTGCTGTGGGCCGGCTTCGAGGAGCAGCAGGGTGAGCCGCACGAAATAAAAACACTCGTCGGGGCGCGCCTCCACAAGGCTCTGAGTCATACAGTTTAAAACCGTACGCTCCCGTTGACGAAAATAGACGTCAAAAAAAAAATCCCTTTTTACTCACCTGGTTAATGACAATCCTTTTGGACTAGATTTAAGTTACATTCTTGCAGGGATTCTTAATTCCACTTGCTTTTGGCCTTTTGAAGTGGAACTCACCTTTTGTCTTGCGCTCTTTCTTCCCCGCCGCCTCCACAGGCAACGTGGAAGCTGCCAGCACCATCCTCTCAACCCTGGAGACGGTGGTGCCCAGTCTGGCCATGGTACGCCTGCGCCGGGTCAGCCTGGAGCGTCGGCGCGGCAACATAGACAAGGCAGAGGAGCTGCTGAAAGAGGCGCTGGACACTGCCAAGACAACCACCGAGACGTCCTTCTACGCCGTCAAGCTGGCGCGCCAGTTCCTCAAGGTGCAGAAGAGCCTGAGCAAGGCCAGGAAAGTGTTGTTGGACGCCATTGAGATAGACCAGGTAATGCCTTTGTATTCATTATTTTCAATCATGAGTTCACCGACCGTCCTCGTTTTGCTCCTTGCATTCAACGCGCGCTCTGTTGCTTTGTCAGACGTGTCCGAGGCTTTACCTCAACCTACTGGAGCTGGAGTTCAGCGGGGACGTAACGCAGAACCAGGCGGAGATTCTGGCCTGCTTCGACCGGGCCTTGCAGAGCCGCATGGAAATGGAGACGCGCCTCCTCTTTGCGCAGCGCAAAGTGGAATTCCTCGAAGATTTTGGCACCGACATCCATGCGTGAGTTGGAAGCAAAATGTCCTCAAAATGTATCTGCATTCAATTCAGCAATTGAACCTCTCCCATGATCTGCGTCATGGCAGCATAGATGAGGCGGGGGGGGATTATAATATATATATATATATATATATATATATATATATATATATTCCCTTACAAAACAGTCAGACCTACCAATTGTGGCTAAAAAACAAACTCCTAAAACACATGCATTTAAATGAAGAACTTGCTGTAAATCCTAAACAGCAAAAGCATCAATCAATAAAATCTTAGCATGTTACATTACATATGTATACATCAGCATGAAGTGGAAAATGTTTTATGTTTTTAGGCTGGTGGCCGCTTACGAAGAGCACCAGAACCTCCAAAAGGAAGTCGAATATGCAAAAAGAAAAGCAGAGAACGGCTACGACAGCTCTCAGGAACCCGACGCCAAGCGGCAGCGCATGGACGACGGCTCCATGGCCGTCGCGGCGGCGGACATGCAAGCCAACAGCGCGTACAATTACAACAGCTGGTACCAGGTGGGTTTTCCTGTCGTTTGACGATCCTCATCTTGTCCACACACCTGTATTTCAACTTTCTTTCCCTTTTTCAGCAACAATATGGCGCCTGGAGCCAAAACTCATGGGGCCAGTACAACCAATACGCTCAGTATAACCAGTACTACCCTCCTCCGACATGATGGACGTGACCGTGATCTCGGTCTCTCATTGGAGAATGTGTTTAGCTTTTCAAATTAAAAGACAGACCAGCGCCACTTTCCCAAAAGATTTTTTTTTTTTTACTCAAGCTCATAATTTCAAATCCGATGCACATTGTAGCTCCTGTTTGGGAATGTAAAATTACACACAAGATGCATGTTGTTTGTAAAGACGGGCTTACTTTCAACCCTGCAACTCACCCTGTGCTCTAGACGCAAAGGCTTAAGTTTTCAGTCTCCTCTTGGGTCTCTTTAAATTTGAACATTTTGTAATGTGCTTCAGTGAACCCCAAATGAAGAGTTGATTTTACCTTTTTTTGTTGACTTGATTTCTTAATAAACAGATTGATATGCTGATGTGTCCCAGCTTCATTTCATAGCTTGACATCTGCGACAGTTAAAGAAAGATTCATGGAGACATTTTGTAATGGCAATGGAGCAAGTCTACTGTACTCAATGTAAAACGCAGGCATGGGCTAAGTCTTGACGGCAAGAGGAATTGCTGTCTTTTTTTTTTTTTTCAAATAAGAATGCCATTTAATAACTGCGAATGAAGCACAACATTAAAGTAACGTAAATCGACTTTTCTAATTAACGTATATGTTGTGTAATAAAGGCAAATAACGGATAGTTTGTAAATCCCCGGATGTGACCGAAGACTCGTGACCGACATGTTGATTAACAGGCCTACGCCGAGAGGTTTTTTCCTGTCGGCTGCGAATCTTCACCATATTTGAGAAGTTTGTTACCATGAAGTCATGTACTTAGTAACTTGCAGACTGAACCTCGTGATGACGAATGTTTATTTTCTCTCGAATTAACATACGGCGCTGTTTGCCACATCCAACATGTCGACTGTTTGTGGGCGCGGCTCTGCTCTGACGCACGCACGTAAAAAATGGACATGCGCAGTGCTGGCCTTTCAACAGCCTTTTCTATGCTGCGCGTCTAACGACTAGCATTCAAACGAGGTAAGGCCTTTACCTTCAGAGCTGTAAAAGTGTTTTTTAATCAGTCGAAAGCTCATATTAACCATCACAAACGAACCAGATTACAAGTGAACATCTGATTTAAGCGTCACATTGAACACATCGCTGATATTATGTATGTTTAGGTTCATTTTCCCCTCCAAACCAGCATGCCGCATGGGGCTATTTGAGTTAGCTTAGCATTAGCCCCACAGCGACAGTCTACAATTTATCATTGTCTTCTATATTTACACGTTCCAAAACTTGTTGGTTTAATTTACATCATATGAAGCTTAAACTAAATCGTAAAATAACTTTGCAAAATCTCAAGGAGTCTCCGAAAGTGTGTTTTCCTGATGTGTCCACGCAGTGTTTTCCTTTTGAAAGATGTTACGTGTTTCGAAGAAAATGTTCGAATTACAATATAGCCAAATAATTTATTTCGGGAGGAATTCCTGCTGCATGGATGAACTTGTTTGGCATTCATGGCATTTTAAACATTCTACGGCGCTAACATTGTTTTACAAACAAAATAATGATTTAAAGAACAAATCTGAAATGAGTAATTCCTTCAGTGTCGTACTAGTGATTTTGTATTGTAATGATTGTTTTTCCTGATTTTTACCTGTTGACATTCTCGCGCATAACTATTGTTGAATCCGTTTGGTAATCTTGTTTTTTTTAGCGACAAGATGCAGCTCTTCTTGCGTGGTCAGAACACTCACACCCTTGAGGTGACCGGAGAGGAGACCGTGGGCCAGCTCAAGGTAAAAGAAAAGATAATAAGCTAGCATTTTAGTTCACGACGACGCTTTGTGCGAGGCATTGCTGCAAACGGTTGTTTTTCCACCTATCAGGCTCGTATCCAGACTTTGGAGGGTCTCTCAGTGGAGAATCAGGTGGTCCTTCTCGCAGGTTGCCCCCTGGAAGACGATGCCTCGCTGGCGTCGTGCGGCGTTTCCGAGTACTGTACCTTGGACGTCGCCGGCAGGCTTCTGGGAGGTCAGTTGTGAAATATATATCGGCGCCCACTTTTATTGTGATGTGTGTTCTCAGGCAGGTGACATTTTGTGCTGTAGTGGCCATGGAATTCCTTTATACGCGTGTTTTTCAGTTTTAAATCTACTAAACTACTATATCTTTAAAGCATTTAGCTATTTGTTGTCACTGTCCGAAAAAAACGAAAAGAAATTTTTCAAGGCGCAGTGTGCCTGCTCAAACTGTAAACATAATTTTATACCGGAATTTTCAACTGTTCACACGTCATTTCAATTACTGAAAGTCCATTTGCTGAATGCTAACATAATGTATAACGCGAATAAATATTAGCTTGTTTTTATAGACCTTATCTATAAAGTTTTTTTGCACATAAATAGAACATAAACGAAGTAGACTTAAATACTGTATAGTTGATTAAACAGTAACAAAATATTTGGTGCATGGAAATCAATATTGATACCATGTGAGACAGACGCACCTCACTGGCATATAGTTTGTCTGCTCAGCTTCAATTATTATTTCAAGAGGTTATTTACGGGCAGTATTTAACTTTTTAATTATATTAGGATCTCTTTTTGTTGCCCTCAGTGCATGCGGATTAAGACAAACTTTTTCAAGTTTAACCCCTATGCAGTATTTTGACCTTCCACATCATTCTCACAGTATTTTAGTCAACTTGACATGCCGTCCTCATCTGGGTGAAATTTCAGCTCCCTAATGTTCGAAGTTTTTCTTTTGATGTAAGGATCAATAAATTGGACAAAATAAAAGTTAAATTTGGCTTTGCTTGTAAAAATCTAACATTATTGCTTCGAAATAGTGAGTGCCGTATTGCCACGTCGCTTTGTTCTGCCGCCGTACTCAAGTGAATTTTCTCCTGCTATTTAGGTAAGGTCCACGGCTCCCTGGCTCGTGCCGGAAAAGTGAGAGGCCAGACTCCCAAGGTGAGGATTGTTTTCACAATGCGCGGCACTTGAAAATTGTATCAGACACGAAGCAATCATTTGAACAGAAAAGATTCATGTAAATAAACCGTTTGTGTGTCCAAATATCTTGCACTCTTGAGCTGACTTTTTTTTTTAATGGCTATTTAAAAGGTGAATTTGACTTGGCGTTTCTCAGTTATATTCTGAATGGCTAAATGTAGAGATGGCTGCATTATAGCTCTTAAGTGTAATTTGGCGTTTTAATCCTCAAATAACTGTCAAGTGCGTTTACATGGTGAAATATATCTTAGGCGTTAACTACCAAATCTTTGACATTGTTCTATGTACCCTATGTACCCTGACTATTCGAAACAGTCGACAGCAAAGACCACTTGTCATGGTGCGGCCATTTTGCCACTTACTGTCACACGAAGATGACCTCACAGTTTAGCCTCAGTAGTTTATTACCCGAGCAACTGTGATGTCATTTTCAGGGGACAGCAAGCGTCAACAAGGCTATCACTTAGATGGATAGAAATCAGTGCATTTTGCTGCTTTATTCATATTTCACTAACACGGTATTATTTACACTGCTGTGTTGTTGACTTGTTGGGAGTGCACAGAAATATTTTTGATTGCATTTTTTTTTATATGTGCAGGTGGACAAGCAGGAGAAGAAGAAAAAGAAGACGGGGCGCGCCAAGCGTCGCATCCAGTACAACCGGCGCTTCGTCAACGTGGTGCCCAGCTTCGGCAAGAAGAAGGGACCCAACGCCAACTCCTAAAAGTTGCGCACCGGCCCATTTTGCATCACTGCAAATGTTTTTGTGCTGTTAATAAAATATCACACTAGGCACACGCAAGTGGAGCACTTTGTCTTTACTTATACATTTGGTAGGCATGTAACAAAAATCTGCACTGTACATTTACAATGAAAGCGTAGGCCACATTGTCTTCACACCACTGAAAGCAAGAAAGAAAAAAAAGGTTGAATTTCCATCAATCCACCTGCACAAGCTCCACTTCAAAGATCAACTTGGCGTTGGGCGGAATTCTGAAACGAACCAAGTTAAGGAGAAGCTTGACAGAAACTAAAAGCAGGCCCCAACAACAACAACAACAAAGGAAAGGATACTTGGAGTCGGGGAGACCCTTCTTCCCGTACGCCCACTCGGGTTCGATCTCCAGGCGGGCCGTCTCGCCCTTGCTCATGGTCAGCAGGCCCTCATCCCACTGCGGGACATCATTGCGTTACAAAAAAGAAAAAAAAAGACAAGAACAGAAATGTGGAACGTACCCCTCGGATGACTTTGCCCAAGCCCACTTTGAAGCTCAGCGGCTTGCTCTGCTTTTTCTTTCTGGCCCCTGCAAACGGCACAAAGTCAAACCCTGATTGGTCGCATCGTTAGCGTAAAAAAAAAAGACATTTTTACGGGTAAGCACCTGAAGGTATGTTGGTGTCAAAAACTGTCCCGTCCTCCAGTGTGCCCGTGTACCAGCAGCTCACCGTGTTGCCTTTTTTCGGGAAGTTTGTCTTGTCACCTTTTTTCAGAGTCGTTTTGGTGAATTTGGGCGGACCCTGAAAAAAATAAAGGACCGCAATTGGTGGAAAAACTACGGAAACTCAACCCGGATGTGCCTATGTCATTACCTCATCCACAACTTCCGCCTTGTCCTCTTTGGGCTTCTCTTGTATTTTGACGGCTTTCACTTGCGTCGTCACTTCTTCCACCGGCTCCGTGCCTTTAAATCTCTACAAAACATCCGCGATTTAATATTCCGTTTCAAGTGAAACGTGCGTTTAATTTGTCGCGTCTCTATGACGTCACGCACCTTAGTGGCAAACAATTGATTATAAGCGACGATGAGCTGCTCCTTCTTGGCCGTTTTTGCGACATTCTTGATATTTCCCAGCAGTTTGTGCTCGTACAGGAACTAAACACACAACGAACCGTTACACTTTGCAATAAAAGGTGACGAAGAACGAGTCCCTTTTGTTTGCAAACATTGAATCTCCGCCCCCGTGCACAAGCTAGGCTACACCACGCGCATGCGGCAGTTCGTGCACCGTTGTGCACTTTTAAAATGACAGCAAAGGTTTCGGAATAATTAAAGGACAAAGGTACCGAGTGCGCCGCGTTCTCCTGGATGAACTTGATGAGGTCTTTCTTGGGCAAATCGTCACTTTTCAGCTGCTCGTCGCTCCACTCTCGCGTTGGCTCGTCCGCCATTTTGGGTGGACAGCTGACGAACTTTGACCTCAGTCATGACTATTAAAAAAACGCGAAACTTGAAATAGTTTAAGGATAATGTTTTGCTGTTACAGAAATAAACGCACATGAATGTTTTGAAAAAATATATATATCGTAACAAATCGGGACACGAGGAGGTGCATAACCGGTTAAGATTGTTTTTGCCGTCTAGTGGCGAACTATGCAAGTGTTTATAAATGGTTTATTTGAGATTTGCGCCCACAATAACCTGTTAGAAAAAGCGGAAAATAAATATTAAACACCGTGTATATTTTACAAATATGTTTTGTTCTTGTGGGGTGACTCTGCCTTTTTTATATTCAAGGTGTTGTTGTAGCTTTGACGCATCCTTAAGGTTGCTCGGCGGAAAGATTTTATTTTTTTTTTGGGGGGCTTCTCGGAACGACAAATTTCATTATGGAATTACTCTCATCAATGTTGATTTTATTTCCCCTAATGCAGTTACATCCTGTGCCCACAAGGAGGCAATAACCGCACACGACTGATTGAACAGAAGAAAGTTAAAAAAAAAAAGATTCAGACAGGTGAAAAGTTTTAAAGCTTGCTGTCAATATGTCTAAATTTGTTAATTGAAGAATATTGCCTTATCAGGCATGGCCGTTTTTCTTTTCTTTTCTTTTTCACATAAATGGCCGTGAATAGTAAGGCTTTTTTTTTTTTTTTAATCAAAGGACAATGAAAAAAAAAAACTGCCATATATAGTAATGCTTTTTTTTCCATACAAATGACCATGTATAGTAAGGCCTTTTTTCTGAAAAAAAAAAAGACCATGTAAGGCTTTTTTTTTTTCACATAAACGACCATGCATAGTCAGGCTGTAAAAAAAGTAAGTCTTTCTGAAAAGTAAGATTCAGAAAAAATTCTGGAAAAAAAAGGACCATGGGCGTAAGGCTTTTTTTTCCACATAAATGACCTTGTATAGTCAGGCTTTTTTTTTTGAGATACAAAAAATGACAATGTATAGTAAGGCCTTTTTTACCGAAAAAAAAAATTACCATATAGTAAGACTTTTTTATTAAAAAAAAAAAATCCACTATATATAGTTATCCCAAAAAATAACCATGTAGAGTATACGTTTTTTCGTAAAAAAAAAAAAGAAGTAATGACCATAATAATAATAATATAATAATATAATATAATATAATATAATAAATATAATATAATATAATAAATATAATATAATAATAATAATAATAATAATAAATATAATAAAGCTTTTTTTTCATGAAAAGAAAGCCTGACCATGTATGGTTACGCATTTTTTTTATGGGAGGGGCGCATGTATAGTAAGGATTTTTTTTTTTTAAAGAAATAAAAGACCATGTAAAGTAAGGCTTTTTTCTTTCGCAAAAAACACCATGTATAGTAAGCCTTTTTCTTTTTAAAAAAAAAAACAACCATGAATCATAAGGCTTTTCATTGCAAAAAATGACCATGTATTGTAAGGCTTTTTTTGCAAAAAAAAACAAAAAAAAAACAATCATGTATAGTGGGCTTTTTTGCAAAACAATGACCATGTAAAGCCAGGATTTTTGGGGGGCAAAAAACGACCATGTATTGTAAGGCTTTTGTTTGCAAAAAATGACTAGGTAAAGTTTTTTTTTCTTTGTGCAAAAAATGACCATTTATAGTAAGGCTTTTTTCTTGGTTGCAAAAAAAATGACCATTTATAGTAAGGCTTTTTTCTTCATATTTTCAAATAAAAAAAAAACAACCATGTATAGTAAGACGTTTTTTGCAAAAAAAAAAAAAAGTATGATATTTTTTTTTAAATAACCAAGGCTTTTTTTTTTTGCCAAAAAATGTCCAGTTTGTTTGAGAAAAAACAACAACCCTGCATAACATGCCTTATTTTTCTCAATATAATGACCATTGCTTTTTATATATAAGACTGTCTTTCTTTTGTGTATGTATAATAAAGCATTAAAAAACATTTTGTTTGAAAAAAACAAAATGACCATGAAAAGTTTAGAAAATAAATTCTCACGAATATATATATATATATATATATATATATATATATATATATATATATATATATATATATATATATATATATAATTTTTTAAGCGAGTATACAAAGGAAGACATTTCCGCCAATCTCTTCAACGATATTGTAAACATTGGTTCATCCGTCCTCATCCTGTCCTCGATTTTATTATTCTGTGCACTAACAGGAGTGATTATTCCTGCGAGGAGGAGAAAGTAAAAAAAAAAAAAAGCCATGTGGAGGTGTTTCATAAATACTAAACAGAATAAACATGTTTTCTTATCAGCGGGCCGTTTCGCTGATATATTTTACACGTCCTGCTGATGGAATCCAGGGGATGAAGATGGAATTCCAAAGCAATTTTCAATTACACAAAAAAAACCCTGAGTATGTGTGTGTAAGCGTGTTGTGTGTGTGCTAGCTCTTTTTAAAAGCTAAAGGCTCGCAAATGGAATCCAATCTGGAGAGCCAACGCCGCATTCCAAGTTTTGACAAGATGTGGCGTCCCGCGTTGGATGGGATGGGAGGAACTCTTTTGCATTTGACATCTTCATCAGCTCAATTCTCAAAGCATCCCTCCAATTTCCATGACACCACCATTCCTCGGTTTTGATTGAAGTTATTTTGGTCAGTATAAGTGATATATGAAATGACAATGAAAAAAAATCCCGCATTAAAGTGCTAAAACTGATCAAAGTGCAAACGGATGTGAAAAACCGTTCCACAAAGATACTTTCTGATGATTTGGAAACTTTTTGGGTTTTTTTTACCCCGTTGTCCTTTAAAGTTAAGCGAGTTTCCCACCTTTATTGTTAGCCCCTCATCCCACCTCAAGTCGGAATAAGGCTGATTTGACAGCAAGCAGCCGGGAGATTAGACGTGTCAAAGGAGGCGTGGGCCCACGGCGACGCGGCAGATCCGGGGGCTCAAACCTCCCAAAGCCACTTGCGGCTTACGGGGGAAAGAAGACGCCACTAAAACTTGGGGATTTTTCACCTGCTGCACCGCATCCTAATCCTTATCTTTTACAAGAAAAGAAAAAAAAAAACACAACCACTAAAACCAATATGATAGGCCCGTGCTCCCTTTCATTAGTACAAAACTGCAAAAGTGTGTCCGCCTTCATTTTTTTTATTCTAAGGCTTTGACTCCGCAGTAAGTCTCCTGGTGTTGATCTTTATCATGTTATTAGTTACTATTTTAACTATTTGTTTGTAGGAAATACATTTTTTTTGTTTTGAATACAGTATTAATCTATAAACAGCACTCATTTCCGCACCCATGTCCAAATTCTGTGGAGTCATGCACCATTTGATTTGTGATTAGTGAATTCCGCAAAGCAGGATTTGCAGCCCTACCCCCTCCCGCTGAGGACATTGTACATACATAAAGAAAACGTATAAAATGTGTTGCCTGCCTTTTTCTACCATGTGCGTTTCCTTTCACAAACTTTATCTCCTTTCACAACACACGGTGCATCAGAGCGCCGCTAACTCTCCCCACGCCCTGAGCACTAACATTTCCCACAATGCATCTTTTCTTAAAAGACAAGCCTCAGTCTGTATACTCCTTTGCTTGCAGGAAGGAGTATACAGACTGAGGCTTGTCTTTTAAGAAAAGCATGCATTGTGGGAAATGTTAGTGCTCAGGGCGTGGGGAGAGTACTAGAGGGCGCTCTGATGCACCGTAGTGTCTGTGAAAGGAGATCAAAGTTAGTGAAAGGAAACGCACATGGTAGAAAAAGGCAGGCAACCACCACATTTTATACGTTTCTCCTTATGTATGTACAATGTCCTCAGCGGGAGGGGGTAGGGCTTGCAAATCCTGCTTTGCAGGAACCTTCACTAATCACAAATCAACATGGTGCATGACTCCACAGAATTTGGACATGAGGAGCCGGAAAAGAGTTCTGTTATACTCAGATTAATACCTCGTACTTCAAACCTTAAAAAAAAATGTAGTCCAAGACCTTGCGGCGAACACGTTTCGCCAGAGGGACCCACCCGCTAAGGAGGCATGAGCTTTGCGGCGTTCATCGGTATTCCGCACGTCGCCCCGGGGCGCCGCGAGTCCTTCCCTCGGCACGAAAGCGTAAGGTTAAAATGGAGATTAGACTTTGTTCCCTAATGAAGCTTATCTCCCCTCCGCCGCCGCCATCTCCCGAATGTGCTCCCGAATGCACCTGCACACCTCCACGCTGCTAAGAGGACCAAAGTCAGGAAGTTAAGCACCGCGTCTTAAAAGTCGGAGGAAGAAAATGTGCTCCCCATACTAGTTTCACCCATTCGGTGGAAGTCGGGGTGAGCTCTACAGGTACGCTCTCAAAACCGCTGCTTCATGACCCACACTGGGACAATCGGCTAACTCAGCATGTTCACAATCATTTTGTACTTTTCAACAGTTACAAAGATCAGAACTTCAAAATAAAGCTTAATTTAATATTATATATATATATATATATACACAACCTAGAAAGGATGGATGGATATCATTTTTTTTAATACGAATATTGGATATTTGTTTCATTCATGTAGGATCTCCAAATACCAAAACACTTGATAGCTGCAGTTTAATGTTTTGGTTTTGTCTTTTTTTATTTTATTTTTTTCTTATTTCACCAATTTTTTTTAACATATGGAGTGGGTTTACCGAGTGCAAAAAAAAAAATAATTGTGTAATGATTTAACGACCTTGCTAACATAGTGAAACGAATACAATCAAAATGAAATCTAAAAGCGCATGTATACAATCTTTTACAGTATTATTATACGATATTAATTGCATGGGGTATTTTTGCCGTAATTCCATTTCAGTTTTGTATATGCGAAATGCAAATTCTGTTTGCCCAGTAAAAAAAAAAAAATGGTTGACATGTTTAGCCGTAAACATTAGTTGCTGAGTTCAAAGCATTTTTATTTGACTTCCTTCTTCCACTTTAATTATTTCTTTATTTTTTGCCATTATCATCCCAAATGGCAACTAGCCCTTCAAGCCAATCAAAATACTGAACTCAACCCTGAGTACACGTAACCTAATTGCATTTTTAGTGAGCAAAAAAAAACAAAGCTCGAAAATGAACGGGAGGTTGGGCAATTTTTGGTTTGAAGCAGCCATTTTGGTTGAGAAGCAGGCCTTCTGTTTGTTTTGACCGTGCCTCAAAAGTCCATGAAAGTTCCTGAAAGGACTCCATTGCTGTTTGTACAAGCTGGCGGGTGGATATTTTCCGTTTTGAGTCCTCCAGCAGAAGAAAGTGCGATTGCGAGCGGCTTGTGACCCCGCAACCTCCCCGCCTGTTGTTATTTACGGCTCCCATTGCCGGCGTTCTCAAACCAGATAACTTGGGTTACGCTTTGGCGCCGCGTGAAGAAAGAAAAAAAAAAACGAACGGAGCGATTTATGTGTGCGCGCCGATGATAAAAAGCAATCATTTCTCCGCCTGGATTCTCCCTTTTTGGGAAAAATAAATTAAAAAAAAAACTTCAAAACCAACACGACTCGTCACCTCGCTTCCCCTCTTTGGATCTGAGCTCCGCCCCCTTCATAGACTCATCTGGCGAGTCGTCACAAGTGCAAATCTGTGACGGGAAAACTGCTAAGCCCCTGCAGAGATAGAAGGAAAATGGCGCTCGTGGGTGTCAAGATGGACGAGTGGAGAGCACTTGACTGGTGAAAGAAAGCCCGGCTTACTCTGTCTTTTTGTCACTTGTCTTTGTGGATAGTAAAAAAAAAAAAAAAAAAAAAAACTGAATGAGGAGGACTCACACTACTTTGTATTTGCTTGTTGAGTTTTCCTATTTGAGGACATTTTAATATCCCGCCGTGCAGGCTGAGAGTGCGGTGAGAATGTTCTAAAACTGAAGGCTTTTATTTTGAAGGTCTGACTTTTGACAGGAAGGCGCATGATAAATCCGGGAAATGAATGGGGGAGGTTTATTTGTTTGATATGAAATTGGAGCCACCCGAACAAACTTAAGATGAGAAAAACTGTCAAACTGAATCAGGCATATAAACTAAATGTCAATTAATTTCAAACACTTTTAATGTACGGTGTTAAAACAGAAAAAGGCTTAAATTTAAACTGTCTGCGTGTTGTTCTGAAATCACAACAATTGACGTTAACCAGTACGATTATTAGCTAGCATTAAGCTAAGTGGACCTGCCCAAGAAAAAGCTATGTATTTTTTTAAATACTGGTAAAGTTTTTGTTGGAAAAAATAAAGAAGATTGTTTGAATGACATCTCATATATCAAGATATGCAACAGTCAGGCCGTTTATATCCCAAAGCAGCCCTGTATTATAGTTTTAACGGAATATAACCTCAACACATTTGCCCTGGCCTTCAAGATAAGAGCATCCAGGCCAGAGTAGTCGATTGCCAATGTCGTCGGCCAGCTCTCACGCAAACTTTGTAATGAGGGTCTTCTTTATATGGAACTCCCAGAGATCGAAGAAGGCTTTGCGGTCCCCTGGCAGAAAATGATTTATTCAGGACAGCGGGCCGAGCGAGCGAGCGAGAGAGCGAGAGAGGGCCAGGCAGGGTCGTCATTTAGGAGCGCCCGCTTTACGCGTAACGATGAGCCTCCATTAAACTTTCACGAGCCGCCCCCTCAGTGACGTCCGAGTCAACCGGGACCATCGCCTTCCCTCTCAGTAGAGAGACGTCATCACACAAATGGAGCTGCTCCAGCTGAATATTTCAACCAATTGCAGCCCATTAGCATCTTTCTTTTTCTTTAATATTGATGCTATGCTAATTCATCATTAATTGCCAGGGTGAGTCCCGGTATGTCAGCGCGCTGTATCTGTGAAGAGCTACTAAGTTCTTATGGCCAAAGTCCAAATAGGCCTGAGGTCGGAATTCAAATGAGTTGAATCCCTAACCCTGGCTGGAAGCCCTAACTTTGAAACCTTATTATTATAAAAGCTTGATCTTAAAATCTCAAGCCAAGTTGGCCAATACTAGCTTGAAAACACAAACTTGTAACCTCAAAGCTGACTAGCAACCCAAACCATCTTGAAACCCGAACTGAAGTTTGGAACCCAAGGATGAAACCGTTCCCCAGCCTTGAGCAGGAAGCTTAATTGAAAAACCGGATTTGATCACCAAACACTTGTTTGAAAGTCTAGTTAGAAAACAAAACCTGGAGCCCAAACTCAGAACCAAAACAGTGTGTTGAGCACCGGCGTGGAGGTTAGTGGACCCGAATACAGGGACCAGAAAAATCAGGGTAGCTGAAAGAATACAAAGTACAACCAAAACACCTCAGAAACAAACTTACAACTAAAGATGGAACTAAATGGCATAGGAAAATCACATAGTAATATAGAAATAGGAATAAACTCACGAGAGAAATCGAGGAACTATCAAAAGTAACACAGGGACAAGCGTTAAAGACAATGAGCCGACAACTAACCGAAAGTAAACAGGCAATTAAATACACTCCACACTAATTAGGAAACACGAAACAGCAGGACAGACACAGGAGGCAGGGGAAGCTGAATGGATGACACACAGAAGGGCAGGTGCACACCAGTTGCAAACAAATCACACTAATGAGGACACACTAGTAAAACAAAACGGGAACATAGAACAAGAACCCCAAAACAGAACAGAACAGAAACCCCAATGTTAACGCATAACCAAAAACTCAACAAGGCACCAACAGACCATGACAGAGACTTGAAATGTCAACCCCGATGAATCCCAAACAAGCTTTGAAAACTCATAAACCAGGCTTGAAAACCATACTTTTTTTGTTTTTACCTTGAATTTAACTCTTGCTTGCAACCCAAATTTGAAGCCCTAAAAACCCTTGTTTAAAATCTTACACTGCCTTCAAACCCTCATTTGAAACCGTGCACCTGACTTGGAACCCTAATATAAAACCATACCTCAGCCTTGAAACCAGACTTGTAAGCATATTTAGACACCCTTACTAGGGCTTGAAAATCCAACCCGGACTCGTAACGCTAATGCGAAATTGAAACCCTAATCGGAAACCCTAACTCAAGTTTAGAGTCCTTCATTTATACACTAGCACCTGTTGCAATGGCAAAATGGAAAATCCAACCCTTGCGTGAAACCGTAACGCTGCTTCAAAACCCTATTGTGAAATCCTAACCCAGGCTTGACACCCCGCAATCCCAACCTAATATCTGTCCGTTTGGATGAGTGTGTGCTTGTGTGCGAGGTGTCTGCTGCCGTGTGGTTTCACAGTGGAAGCGCGGCATGTATTATTCATCCATCCGCAGTGAAATCACTGCTGTTGCGAAGCAGCCGGTAACACGATCGTGGCTCTTACGTAAACAGCGGGCCGACGTGAGCTCCGATGCGCCGCCAGGACGAGAAGGTTTAGCCGTTGTTCTTTCCGATTATAATCGTCATTTAAAAGTTTCATTTTAAACCCTAACGCATCTTTAAACCTTAAACGTGGCTTGAAACCCTATTTTGAACCCTTGTTTATAACCGTAACCCCGGTTTGAAACCTTAATTTGAAATCCTGATGCATCTTGAAACATCATGGTTGGAAACGCTAGTCCAAGCTTGAAACCCTAATTTGAATCGATAGCTTTGATTTGAAACATTTCAAATGCTAAATTACAATACTAAATCCAGGTTTAAGAACCTGAATATTAACTCGATACTCTAACGCATCCTGAAATGCTAATCACGGTGGAGTGGCACAGTGCAGCATGGCGGAGTGGACACGCAGTTATGTGAAATCAGCGGGGCAGTTTGTGTTTTAACGGCGGGTTACACAGAGCATTCCTGCAGCAAGAAGGCAATTAGCCATTGCTTCTCGATTTGCTTGTTAGTCATAAGTTGCTCTTTTTATCCTCGTCAAATAAAGGATGCCTGAAAATGTTTGACACTCTATCAAACAAACCAGTTTTGATAAATCTTACACCGCATTTAGATCGTGTTTCAAGCCATGACACATCTCGGAGCCACATTGCAGGAAAAAAAAAAATGTTCAGCTCAGGCTCGGTTGTCGTCCTGAGTGAAAATTAGGTAAGGTACACAAATGCACGAAGTGACGCACGCGACTTTACACATCAGTGATTTCTGTCGCACATGCATACCTGCGTGTTAGTTATGTGCTGAAACTGGGTAGCGACCCTCAAAGAGAATGGCCAAAATGGCCCCAAAAAGACAGTAAAAACCCAGAATACGCTATCTACTTCACATAAAGCACTAGAATTTAAACTCTCAATTTTTCAAAATTTAACACCGGTTTAAAAGCCCGTGAAACCCGAATCCTGTCTTACAACTCAAATGTTAAAACTTGATGCCCAAATTAAAAAAATTAACTCTGTAACCTAAACTTTGACTTGAAACCTTAACCGTCTTGAAATGCTAATCCGGGAGTAAAACAAATGTTAAAATTTAGCTTTGATTTGCAGCCTAATCTAGTCTTGATACATGAATAATGAATGTAAAAAACAATATTTTTGCACTTTCTGCTCCTTCCATTATCCAAATTCTTAGCAAACAAGCACGGGTTTTATAGGAGTCTCCGGGTATTATAGGAGTCTCCGGTGCTGTTGCCATGGCGAGTATCAGGCATAACGGCATAAATTCGTCTGCCGGCAGATTAGAAAAAAGCGCGTGACGCCTCTATCGCTCTGCTCCGTTCTCACTGTACTTTTTTGTTCCGACTCACCTTCCAATTTGCTTGCCACCTGCCTGCCTATGGGGAGAAAAAAAATGGACTCTCCTCTCTCCATCTGATAGCGAGGCGGCAAGCGCGCGTGAATATTTTGTCTTTTTGCATCGTGGCTTGTCTCACACGCGGCACAAAATAGGCCTGCCTGGCGAAGCAAAGGCCAGCTTTCCCGCAAACGGATGAGGCTGTCACGCCAAAAACAATCCGCATTCATCATGTCTTATCGGAAAGAGCCTACGCCGCCAGCAGCCGGTACGCCCAGGCGGAAGGACTCGGATGTCCTTGGAGGGGTCCTGGCACCCGGGGTCAAGGTCAAAGGAAAGTTTATTCGGTTATCAAAGCTGGGTGGCTCCATTTTTGAGCGCCTGATTCGAGTTTTGTCTTTGCCAAGGACGTCTAACCGTTTTGGAGGGATTATCATAATTCAGTCCTTTTGAGGGGGGTTGTAATTGCACCTCCATGGCAACAGGTGGTGCAGTTGCGCGCTCACTGTCAAATCTGGGGGAGTTGCCCCCAGATTTTAAATGGCAGTCAACGGCATTTTCTTTCTAAATCACATTCATGACTATTGTGATTTAGCAATAGTTATTACATTAATATATTTTTTGAGCATTAAACAGTTCAATTTGTCAAAAATGTTTCTAGTTTAAATAAGGATTTTTTTTCCTTTTATTTCAGGCAGTTTGATTCACTTTTAGGCTACCTAACTGGTAACAATCTGTTAACTTGTATACACACTGTAAAAAATACAATTAATATTTGTTGAAAGTCATTTACATACCTTTTTTTCTTTTGCTAATATTAAAAAAGGATACATTTTAGGTATACTTAAAAGAATTTTTCTAGCTAACAATCTTATTTACGGTCCCTGCAATGAGTGTCGAGTGGTTTCACTAAAATCATCAGGATTTACTTAAATACATTTTTAAGTAGCTGTTTAGTCAACTTAAAAAATGTGGGATGATGTAAATTGAACACCATTTTTTTCCCAGTGCATTTTCAAATTAGGATCAGGCTTCCAAGACGTATTACGTAGGGTTTCAGGAGGCCATATAGGGTGTGAAATCGAGTTTTGGGTCCCAATTTAGAGTTTGAAATGAGAGATTCAAGCATGAATTGCGAACAGTGCGAGGTTTTCAGAAAAGGTTTGAATTCTAGGCTTGAAACCCCACTACAACTGTTTTGGTTTAGGTTCAACACCGCGTTAGGGTTTTAAATCACGAAAGTTAACCTTGCCAGACAGAAATTTGAGTTTTTTTTTTTCTTTTTTTTTAAAGCTGACACAAGAAAGCCTGTGAACACGTTTTGGCGTATGTTAGCGTGAGGCACGCAGGCGTGACGGTGAAACACACTGCCGTTCACCTCAAACTCCGGCGAGAGACGAAAAGACGGGCAAGAAGCGTTGTGGGAAATCAGACATTGAAAAGAAATCATCTCGGTGGCGCTCCCCTCAAATCAATTTTTCATTTCCCATCTCCCGCCTGTGCTTGAATTATGAATCATACTGTACGAGAGCGAGCCGAGGTTAATGCAAACGTGGAACTCGCGTGAACAGAATGGCGCCGGCGCGCCTTGACTTGACCCGCGCTTGAGTTCAACGTGGCTTTTGATTTGTTTGCGTTGAGCTTGATCCTGCTGCTTGAGTTAAGCGCCAAGCGGCCAACATCATTTCACCGCCACTCGCATCCAGGTTAGGAAAGGTCAGATTAATACGTCGAAAAGAAAACGCATAGGAAATTGAAGTTACTATACAGTGGGCGGTGTTACGAGATTAATCCGTTCCGCTGTTGGGCTCGTAAGGCGAATTCACCGTATGACCGGAAGTCCAAACCTAGCTAATGCGTTTAGAACCCCAGGTAAAAACATCAAAATTCTAAATACATATTAAAAATTGGTACCAAAATGTTATGCTAAGTGCTACGTATATATAATATACCCATTCAACTTTGAATTGAGCAGTAAAATAGACTATGAATACGGTTTTGTAACCACTCGTGTTCGAACAAAGCTTTACCGTTCCGCCATTTTGAAACGAATGAGGCTGACCAATAGCAGACCACCATCTCCGTGAGGAGGCACCGACAAATAGCGGACCAGAATTGTAGTGACGCGTTGCATGGATGGCAACAGATGGAGACGAAACACCACAAATACAGCCAAGCCCCTAGGGTCATGACAGTTGTTTTTGTCGCAAAGCGGGAAAATACCATAAAGAGGGGACGAAAAAACTCGGTATTCCACATCGCAACATGAAAAAACGGAAGCCAGGGACGCTGTAACACAGGGCTCCACTGTATGATCAATTTTAGTTAAGATGAATTTGAGTTCTTTCATTTTCAAACTTGCTTGGCTCCTTCCTGATACGTCCCCTTTAACCGTGACCATCGCAGTGCTATCATTTCTCATCCTTTTGAGATCCATCGTGAGCCGCAAACTTTAAAAGCGATTGTCAGATCGGCAGCAGTCGTTTCCCGCCATTGTCGCTGACTAATAGGCGCGCGGCTCCGTCTAATGCATATTTAATCGCGCCAACCATTACAAAATTTCCAATTACACACGCACCGTGCTCTCCTTGGAGGAAATGCTGTGTGCTTTAATTTGATTCTGCTTAATTACTATAAAAATTATTTTAATTGCAGGACGAGCGCTGCTGTTTTCCTGCAGCGAGGCGTCCATTTTTTATTTTATTTTTTTAATTTGGACTAGAAACATGGCCGCGAGACAGCGGTTGGATAAAATAAGAAAATGGCGTCTGCAGAGATAACGCCGTTTGACGACATTAAGAGCGCTATTAGCACAGTGGAAAGCTCATCATAGATGGCTTTTGCAAAAGAATAATATATATATATATATATATATATATATATATATATATATATATATATATATATATATATATATATATACGTAACCAGTGCAAATCATTATTGTGCATCTCAATTGCAAAGCCCCTTACTTCTCAGGAAAGAGAACCCCCCCCCCCATCACCCTACCACCACCACCACTGCCACACACACACACACACACACACACACACACACACACACACACACTCACTCGCTCTGCCGACTATGAATTGACTGGATTTAACAAAAAACCTTAAAACAAAGTACCATCTGTTTTTAAGCTTTAGAACTAAATTCGGTATCATGAGGTGTATTTTATTCCGCCTTTCTAGAATTCAGACAGTGTAACATCTGTTTTATTTCTGGTTTGTCCGCCATGAATTTGCACCACTAATTACAATGAGCATCAGTATCAAACTTGTATAAATAAAGGCATACAATGTTTTGCAAATGAGTCACTTTAACCCAATTTAGAAGTAAGTTGCTTCTTGTTCCATTTATTCTGTTCTTCATTTGAAAAGATTGTTGCCATGACTGTTCCTGTCATGGCATTAAAAGGCATTTGCTGAGAATCTGTCAAAATATCATGTACCCCCTGAAGCGCCTTGTGTATGAATAGCGTTGCTTTAAACATGAAAAATGCACATCATTTGACTCGCTGTTATTTTTAAAAAGCTGCGGGACTGTGTGAAGATTGCAAACTCCCGTTTCAAGTGGCTTATGGAGTAGAATAATGCCGCGGTAGGTCACGCAAGGTTACGAAAAAAATGTGTGTGTGTGCCTCTAAATATGTGTGTGTCAAAAAATCAACCCATCCATCCTTCAATTAAACCATCCTTCAATTAAAGCGATAGTGTGTAAGATAGCGTTTTTCATCACGGCCAGGAGGAGGTGCTGCAGGTGCTGCGTTTACTATTGTAGCTATAACAAACATGGCCGCCTCCGAAGAAGTGCCACCCACCATGTAACATTATTTAATGACAACTAGACCTGTGAATATATTTAAAACATCCAGTTGGTCATTAAGAACACATTCATTTGCAAGTTTTGGAAATTTACAATCATTTAATTTATTCATTTTAAATGAAAAACGGTCTAAATTTTACACACTGTCCCTTTAAACATCCACCCTCTACCATGCTTGCCCAAATGGATCAGGGTGAACTGGCTTGATTTTCAGCCAATCACAAGGTACATTTATAGACACAGACTTACAAGTTTATATGCAAGGAACCTTGCAAAAATGGCTTCGGAATTAAGTTGTAAAACCAAATACAGGAATACATGATGAGGGGAACGTAGAAACTCCACACGTGAAGGCTCAGATTAAAACACAGGACCTGGGGTTTATGAGTCAGAAATTGTGAAGCGCCAGTTCACCATGTTGCCCTTGTCGTAGCCTAGAATTATTCTCCGGATAATACATATTACATTCCTTGAAGCAGTAAAGAGATTCAAATGACTATACGGATTATATATTCATGCTGTCTCAAAAGTCCCTAACCTTGCGTTTTTCAATTTCGTTTCAGGTATCATTCGGACCGTTCGGGGCTATCGGTCTTTCGAAGAATGCCTTTGCCCGTGGCTCACCGACAGAACAGCGGAACAGAAAATTCTGCGCCGGTTTGAGAAGTCTCGTAACACGATAAAGGCCTCTCGGCAAGGTATTTAACGGCTGATGTTTTGCATTCCAAAAGAACTAAAATCATCCGTGGCTTTTTTAGTCACCTGGGTTCAACACATTGTACAAATTATACAATTCATGGCAATAAATTCTAATTTTGACAAACCACACGGAGAAAAGTGAAAAAAAAAAAAAAACGAACTCCTAGAGCAGGCCTTCACACAAAGTCAAGGGCAAAAAAAAAAACCTATCCAGCATCAAGAAAAACTTGATTCAGCGCATACTTTGGAGAGTGATAAAGCTTTGACTCGAAGTTGTTTCAAAGGCTTCGAGCAGAAGTTTACGACGTTCAACGAGCTGAAGTCGCTACGGGTAAACCTTAACGGTCGCTCTCGTCGGAGCGGCGTTATGGCCATAAAGCTTCTCAAACCGATGCTGAACTGCAGTCGGGGACAAAAAATCTTCTTGCCAGGCTGCATTTTTTTTTAAAGCTGCTCCGACGTCAATCGGCGAGCCGTGGGCAACACAAAAAAAAACGCAAAACCCAAGCTGTCAAACCAGACCAGAAATAAAATGGAAATATGTAATACTTCAGTCTCACATATCGTATTGTATTGCTGAGTTTGGGTGTCAGCGGGGTTACCGGTTGGATACGTGGATCACCACGTGGCTTTAATATGGCCGTCAAGTCGGGTTTTCGAAGAACTGCCTCATTCATTTTAGCATGTGGCGCTATAACAACACGCGGCAGTTTGTCTGGCACGGCTAACTCCACGTCGTGATTCCCACCAACAGAGCAGCCGGAGGGACAAACAATGACAACGATTAGCTCCAGTTTTCACTCAAGAGTGTCCCAGAATTATTTGACTCCGTCTGAATCACACGCTGGGCCAATTGCACTTCCTTCAAGTGCTGAACTGCAGCTCCAGCAGCGTTTGAACAATGGCGCTAAGCTGCTAGCATAAACATTGTCAGAGACACAAATATACATTTTCAATCAATTCTATTCACGGCATGAAATTGTAAAGATTTTTTTTTTTTTTTTCCGCACAATAGTCTATTCTCATGGGTTGTTTCTTTTGCGAGTGCTGTGGGAATTGTTTGTGAGCAGATTTTCCCAAAAATATAATTGGGACACCAGTGAAAGTGAAATTTAAAATTCATTTTCACCTGGAATTTAAATCACATTTGATCGTTAGTTATTCTAGTGACTGGTGGTCGTGTCTTTGACATTTGGCGAATTAGTCATTTCTATCAACGTTTAAGATTTCCTACTGTGTAAGTGGTCAGTGAACGCATCTCCATTCAACTGCGTGAGTAAGTACGGTACTCATTTTCTTTTGCTTACTATGGCTAAATGTAAGGATTTTTTCGAGGCAAAACCCACAAGTGGTAGTTCTGGAATTACATTAACATGAAACACATAAATCGTGAGGAAATCTAAATGACATTCGCACGTCTCAAACAATTGGCTTGCTGGACAAAAGCACACACAAAAAGAAAAAAAAAAAAAAACGTCGGGATGCAATACACGTAATATCAGGACAAAACAATGGGTCTGACGAGGTCCATCAGGACTCGGATTACCCGGCTCAGAATCGGGATTGTCCCGGATCAAACAAGATGTCTCTGTTACCATCCCAATCTATTCCGCTCAGGGATTTCAAAATCCGCATTGCTAGCAGGAGTACTTTGCTAGCAGTGGAATAGTTCATTTAACCAATTACATTTTATTTTCTTTTTCTTCTACTATTAGATAAATATAGATCTAGAACGATTCCAAATGATGTGCATGACGCAGTCGCACGTTGTTATACGGCCTTTACGTACAATGCTGATGAGATGGTGGCGAAATTAGGAGGTGGAAGGCCCAGGCGCCAGATGCGCAGACCGCCACTGTTTTCTAATAAATCCGTCATTTCGTCAGACAGTCTGATTGTATTTGGCGTGACAAGTGGCAGATGTTAACGCCGCGCCACACTTGTAATGTCTGCTTGTCAAAGTGAACCCCGGGGGCCCCGCAGGAGCACCTTGAACTTACACCTCCCAATATTTGCCAAACGAGATTAGAGGCGTTTAATTAGACGGAAAGACGCCCTAATAAAGCTATTAAATTAGTCACTGGTGCAGGGCGATGGCGGCGGTGAGGAATACAAGTAATTAACCCCCGCTGCTAGCGCTTGAGCGCAACTTGTCATTTTAGCGGTAAGGCTCACCGCTGTGGTGAACCTGAACATCGTGACCTGCTCCAAAGTGCTTCAAATCTCATTTAGGAGCAAAATGATTCACTTGGAAAGCCGTTTTTCTTTTCTTTCACTGAACACCGCTACTTGAAATAACGAGATGTCAGACAGGAGGGAGCACAAAGCGAAGTTAGGAAATTGCGGGGTTCGCTTTTGGTGCTATTCGCTAACCCGACGCTCTTAAAGGCATAGTCCACTTATTTAGCCATTTATAGCGGTAAAAAGTTTTTTTTTTGTCTAAATTAATTTGATATTAACCTTTTTTCATGTACAATTATTACTTATCACAGCTCAGCTTGTGAATGTCACATGACCAAAAGGTGAGTCGTGATTGGCCCCAAGCCTTTAGCATAGGTGATGTCATTTTTAGTTCCCAGCAAGTGGAAAAAAAGAATTGTCTTTTTAATGGTATTTATTGTGCATGAAAAATAATTTATTTTTAAAAGTAAAGACAAAAAAAAAAAATCGTTTGACTGCGGCAGATGGATAAATAAACTATCCTTTAAGATCTCATCTAGAAACCAGTAAACCACTTGCAAACATGTTTTTTTCTTTTCTTTCTCAAAAATCTAAGGTTACGAGATGTTGGACAAGAAGGAGACAAAACGAAGTTAAAAAAGTTTCCTCACAGAAACTTGAAGTTATGAGATGTTGGGCAAGAAATAAAAGTGAAACTAGACGACTGCAGCATTAGCTTCTGGCGCTAACCGCCAAGTCAGTGTGTTTGTCACTATTTGAAGACATAGACCATTTTATATGATTGTTTGTTTGTTTTCAGTACCTCTAATGTTTAGTTTTTTTTAGCAAGAAAGCAGACCGCTAGTTAAGCTGTCCGGGCCTGAGGTGCCGCTTTCAAAATTGCGGGAAGGACGTGTCGACGCAGCGACATAGCTGTGAGACCCAAATAAGTTATTAGGCCTCCAAAGTCGGGTGGGGGGGGGGTTGATGAATCACACCGGGTAGATAATAGCCCCGGCGCCTCCCACCCCTCGGGCACCTTCCTAATTTGACGGGGTTGACTCATCCCTATTCATCCTGACACTGGTGGGCCTCAGTCAGACAAAATAAATCAATATGATAATCTGATGGGAGCTCACTACTTGTTTCACTTTGGATGACAAATGTAAAAGTTTGAGAGCCGGCGTTTAAATCTCTTTCACTTTATGAATAAATCATATTTTTAATGGAATTATTCGAGCAATCGTTGGGGAAGGAATGAGCCGTTTTAAATTGATGTCTGGATGGTGATTGGGTTTGTTTCTGGGTTAGGAAAATGTGTGCAAAAGATGCCTATTGTTTTGCTTCCCGAAAGGATTTGGTAGCATTTTGTCATCTGTTGTTCAAAGGTTACAGTAAAGCCCCGTCGGTGGACGCGACACCCTCAACATACTTTGGTGATTCAACAAAAACATGTTGAGGATTGCGCTTTCATTCCCAGGAATCACATTTTAATCTTTGACCAACGCAGGCAGCCCAAAGCTGCAGACGCGCAGAGTAAAAATAAATCAAAACTCGAAATGAAAGTGGAAAAGAGAGAGCGGAATAACATCTCCGGGCTGAGCCTAATTTTATAACCAGGGAGGAAAGAACTTTTTTTTTTAAAAGTCATGTCTTTGTTTTTGTTTTTTTCCTGACTAAGATGGAAATGAAAAGTCCAAAAGATGTTTTAAAGGTAAAAATTGCACATGGAAAATAATTTAGCGATCAAATTTATTGGATGGTATTGATCTATCACTAGAAATGGCTAAATAAGTGTACTAACCCTTTAAGCAGGTTATGCACGTTATGAATAGCTATTTTTGCGCACGCTATTATTGTTAAGTTTACTTGATTTTAAATCAGGATTCATTCTTTTCCTCTGAACATTTTCAATGGGATTTTTTCATAACTAAATCAAATGTTTGTTGGCTTTACTTGCATGGTTAAAATCAATCAGAATCGTAACCATCTAGAATGATTGAAAAAAAAAATCAAGATTGTAATTTTTGCTTATATTTCCCTGCTCCAGCAAAACGTTTCTTTCATCCTCCTTCTCCTCCAAATCTCTCTGCATAAATTTAGTGCATGAGACTATTTACCAGCTGAAATTGTAGGGTTTATCAAAATGTGATCAGTAACAACAGCAACTGTGTCAGGCTGTAAGCATCAAAATGCGCAGAGCCATTTACGTCTATCACCTCAACTAACATCAACTAGCTTGTCTCCACGAACATAACGGCCATTCACAGACCGTTCTGCCCTGTGGCGAGGTCACGGTGTCTCCTTTCTTCTAGTAATCGCTGGTTAAACTGACAACTTTCTCTTTCATGGTTCAAACAAGGTTATACCGCTGAATAAATACTTTACAATACAATAAGAGTAAATTTGGGATAACGTACATTTATTCTAACGGGGACCAGGCCTTGGGTACATTGGGCCTAGCACCTGGTTTTGCCTCAAACCTCAAATGGTGACAGAAACAAAGATAGAAGCAACTGTCTCTGTCCTACACCTCACTTGAGGCAACGAGAAACTAGCTAACAACGAATTGAATTGGCAATTGAACATAATTTCACTGCACAGTCATGTTGTTCATATCGGGAAGCGGGACAAACAGTTGCAATAGAAAGAGGAGTCGAGCTGTTAACCTTCAAAATAAGAGGCATTTATGCCAATACATTTTTGCTGAATGAAGTTTTATTTTGAAGTTAGCATTTTCACTACGTTCCAGCTGTGTTTTACTGCCATGCATAGCATTAACAGTTGTTGCTGCGAACGGTTTGACGAAAAGAGTAAAAAAATGCCACAAGCATTTGTGTGAAACAAAGTACTCGGATTACTGGAGGATTCGTTTTTACTCCTGGTTCGTCGCTACATGGAGCAGCTAATCGTTAGCATGAATAGATGGAGAGAAAAATAACTCCAGCACTCTGCTAGACCACGGTAATATTATCTGACCCCATGTAACATCCTCCTCTGTTAAAGTTCTATGACAGAGATGTAAATATTCATCTTTTTTTCAAGATGACAGCTGACAAGCCGCGTATGAAGATATCTTCACAAATGAAGCAAGTATCTGCGCATCCCACACTTGCACTTAAAAGCCATAAAAGCGTCCCTTTTTTTCCTATTTAGAAAAAAAAAGTGATGACGGCTTGACAATTCGCCCCGATGTTTAATCTCAGGGGGCGTCGGGATTCAAAGAGCCGCGCTCGCGAGCGAGGACGGCGCAGACATGAAACACAGGAATCTTAAAGATTCAACATGAAGGTCTGAGCGGCGCTTGATGTTGCGCGTTTGCTCTTTGACACCGCCGGGTGGTTTGGGCTTCTGGAATGTGACGCCGGCTCCCGCGGGAGCGCCGCCACCGACGCTACCTGAACCATCAGAGGCTAGCAAAGTCTCTCGTCTTGGCGGCGCGTCCTGCTTGCTGTTTGTTAAAGGAAAGTGTTTAATGACTTAGTACAGGGAAGCGTTTATTGAGGGGGGTACGCTCCAGACCCAGAAGAGGTGAAAATCCAAATAATAGCCAGCATGACTTTGCATTACTGATAGGTTTTATTTCATTTTGATTCTTGTTTTTCCGAAATATCGCTAATTAGGTTTTAAAGTGGATTGGTAAGATTTACCATCAGTGGAAAATTTTTTATTTCAGTTATTACTTTTTGAAAGGATGTTTATTCAACAATTGAAGAATTTCTGAACAACTGCTTGGCTTTCCTTCTCGTTTTATTAGTTTTGATTTTGAGTATTTGTGAAAGTGCAAAATTAAACGTGGTCATTTAATATTTTGTAATTAAGTTCTACAATACCCCAAATTACTGTTTGACCTTCAGTCTGTTTTTTGTTTTTTTTTAATTCTGTTTATTTGGCAAGTGCAGAATTAAAAATTCTTATTTTATTTGTGTTTTTATTAGTTATTTCTCTTTAAATATTGTTTTTTGGCAGATGCAGGATTAAAAATGTGAACATAAAATAGAAACACCCTGTTTCTGTCCGGCATACAGGAATGTTTTTTTTTTTTTTTTTAATGCTTCATTTTAGTTACATTTTTGAGTTTTACTGTCATTAAAATGCGGAGCATTTGTCATGTACAAGATATAAAAACAGGTTTAGATTTAGATTTTTTTTTTGTATATATAACATATATAAAATCTGACGCAAAATTGAAAACACTCAATAGTTTGTAATAAACTACAATTCCCCAATGACAGTTTGACCTTCCTTCTTCTGTATGACCATTAACTAATAGAGAAAAAAAATAAATAAAATATCCACCTGAAAGCTCATACATGAAATAATTTGAAAACAAAACACTATATAAAGTTAGTTTGGGTTAGTTATTGTTTTGTGCATGCTTTAACGTAGAAAATCAATGAAAAGGTTTTTTTTTTTCCATCTTAGTTTTAAATGAGCCTTGTTTTTAAGAGGCGGGGCCTGGCGAGTTAGTACTTCACCTCCCCAATGTGTGAGTGTGAGCAGTAACCGACAGCAGTTCCTGTGTGAGTGCACTCAATTTGCCAACATATTTTTTTCTGCTCTGCCAGCATTCAAAAAGTTACCCTGTGACTGACTGGCTCTCCTTTCTTTAATGCATTACATTGCAGGGTTTGGGGATTCAGAAGGTTTGGCCAGTCCCTTTTTGACCGTTTAGCATAAAAGCCTGCAACTCTAATCAGGAAGAAGAAGGATCATCATCTACACCTTTTTGCCAGTCCAGGACCACCGTTAAACGGACACCATTTCTTCCTCGCATCTCGCTTCAAGTGATCGCGAGTAGAGCAAAGAAAGCATTAGCTAGGTGCACTCGGCGAGTTCTCGGCGGGCGCTCCTCATTAAGGCTGCCTCCGCGTCATCAGATCTGATACCAAGCGCTTCTTCCGGCAACCAGCATAGCAATCATCCCTCCTTGTGACCCGCTCAGCGACCCATCGCTTCACCTCTCGTGTAGCTACCTGCTCATTAGCTGTCAGCTTTTAAACCGTCCAAATCGCCACGTAACCTCTCTCACACAGCATCTCATTCCGCTTCTCGGTCTGTGCAAAAACTCATGTTTCTTCATGCTTCAAACTGCTCATCATGACTGCTTGTTTGTTTCAAATTTGCACTTTTCATTTCAATCGGTCCAAAAAGCCCGAAGAAAATGTGCGTCCGTGCTCCCTCCCACGCTGTAAGATAAGCATCGCATGGTGCCAGGGTGGAAAAAAAAGGGCTGTCGAGAGATTTCTCAGGCCGCTAAATAGACTGGTCCTGAAGGACCAGGAGCCTGGAGGAGGAAAAGGAGGACGGCCTGAGGTGCGATGAGGTATGCGGTTGCAAAGGTTCGTTAAGGCAACGGGACGGAGAAGGCAATCAGCACTACAAATGCCTCCAAATATCTCACGGGAATTTACACAGCTTGTACAACTTCATAAATGATTACAAGAGCACGTGGCCTTCAAAAGTAGAAGCTCCACTACAACGCACAGTATCAATCAAAAAGTTTGGAACCACTTCAAATTGATATATTAAAGCTATGAACTGAAAGTAATTCCAATTCATGTCTTTGTGTATGTTTTACCCGGCCAATGGGCTTTATATTTAACTACTGAGTAATATGTCAATGTTGTGTACTGCAGTAATCATTGTCTCAAATATGTAATGTATAAACACTTTTAACATTTTTCAAATTTTGTTTCCCACATACACATGCATGGAAATTAAGGGGTGTCCCACGAAGCAAAAAACGGTAGGTAGATAGGTAGGTAAGTAAGTAAGTAAGTAAGAAGGTAGGTAGGTTGGTAGATAGATAGATAGATAGATAGATAGATAGATAGATAGATAGATAGATAGATTTAAGAGCCTGTTAATGCTCGATCTTGATAGATAGATAGATAGATAGATAGATAGATAGATAGATAGATAGATAGATAGATAGATAGATAGATAGATAGATATAACAGCCTGTTAATGCTCGATCTTGATAGATAGATAGATAGATAGATAGATAGATAGATAGATAGATAGATAGATAGATAGATAGATAGATAGATAGATAGATAGATAGATAGATAGATAGATAGATAGATAGATAGATAGATAGATAGATAGATAGATAGATAGATAGATAGATAGATAGATAGATAGATAGATAGATAGAGTGTTCTCTCATTTTCATACATTTTTACGTTTTCTATCTATCTATCAAGCCATCCATTATGCATACACACACACACACACACACACAAACACACACATTTTATAGTGACCAACTGTTCCTTTTTCGCTCACTGTACAGAATGTGAACCCACTGCCTGCTATAATATTTTTTTGTTCAAATATAATGACCGGAGATGCCAGCAGCAGCCAGCCGCTGAAAACAGATGGCATCATCATACCGTTAATCTACCGCTGACCTGCGTCGGCTGAAAGTTAGCCGCTGCACTGCAGACTAAATGACACCAATTAGCTGAGTGTGTTAGCGTCGTCCCCGTCCAGTAATTAGCTCTTTTCTCCGCTGTACGTTTTTCTAATTGAGAGAAAATGTTTTGGGCACAAACAAAGCACAGCTAATTTCTGAGGGAGTTGAAACCACAATTAGATTATGACACTTATGAAGCACTACACAGGTATATATTTACAACACACGAGCACGATTTTTCAAAATTTCCAACTATTCTGGGTGGTTCTTGAATGTATCGCTTCAAAATAAACGGGTTGACTGCATGTTTAGTTTTGCTGTAAAGGGCAATCAAGTCAACATCATTTCCATCACTCTTCCGCCCTTAGGGAGGCGCACTTTGACCTCACCTTGTCATCCTCGCCATTTAGCTGCCATTTCACACTCTCAAGGGGTTAAACACGCGCGTCCTTTATTGGATCTCGCCCTTGATCGGGCCGATAACGACTTTAGGGAGCTCGTTAACGTGAGGAGACAGGAAGCCACTGTGTAAGCATGACAGGCAAACGGCGGCAGACAGAGAGTACAATGGCAAGACGGTAATGGCAAGAATGTTTTACGGGTTTTTGACACTTTTCACATGAAAGAAAAACGACTGCTGCTAACACAAAAAATGCAAATGTGAAAATGTGCAGGGACTCGATTTTCCTTCAACGTATTTTAATAGCAACATTTTTATGCTGAGCAAGCTCACTGTCCGAAAAAAGAGACATTAAAACCGGTCAATGCAGTTCAATAGGGTATTGAAGTCATGGATTATTGTCAAATCTGAAAGCATAAAGTTTCAAAGTGCCTAAATGATTGATGATTGACTGATGTTCGGGAAAAAGGATGCGTGTTTATATGTTAGGATTAGGAGGGTTACTGAGTACATCAAGAGTTAGTGCATTTTGTAAAAGCCAAAAATGTCCAGGAAAAAGAACGGTTGGACGCTAGAGTTTGGTGTTGAGAGTAAAATTAAAAGTAGGAGATTGGATTGGGCCGTTAAAATGACAAGGATAGGGTTAATATTTCCAGTGATTAATATTTGCAGTGATTGTCTGGCAACCAGTTCAGGGTGTCCTCCGCCTACTGCCCATAGATCGCTGGGATAGGCACTAGCGAGCCCGTTACCCTAGTGAGGATAAGCGGCTCTAGAAAATGGATGGGTCCACCCAAGTGGTGGATGGAAGGATGGGAATTTTGACTTTTATTTTTTTCATTTTTTTTTCGAATGCCACAAGAATTGCTATATTCACAAAAATAAGGATTACGGATTAGGTTAAATTTAGGGATGGGATTAAGATGATACATTTTCTGTTATTCCTAACGTAGATATTTTTTATTTGGCAGTGGGGAAGTTCAAGGTTCGAGTAAATTTATGAGTTAAAATGAAGGATTATGTAAAAATATTACACAGGATATGTTCAAGGAGTTAGGGTTAATCCCAAAAAATGTCATTCTGTGTTAAAAATATATCCCTGCGCGATCGAAGAGTTTATTTTTTCTAATTTGCTGAAGTCTAATTGCGTCATGTGCAATGTTTACAAACGCTGCCGGGGGCGAGGTCATCTTATGTCGCACGAGATTTGCCTTGTACAGTGCATAGCAGGGGGTGCTGAATGTGCAACTTGTGTACAGTGCTACGCTTAGCACACAAGTGTCGGAGGAGGTCGCCTCTGATAATGTCAGCGCTCGGGCTAAACCGCTCTGACAGGCTAACACGTTAACTCCGACACGTAGCGTAGCGGCATATTTAATTTCTGCCTCCTCGCTATTTTTTCCCCCCTTCCTCGGCAGCTTTTGTCATGCGTGCGCAGGAAATTTAGGAGGAAGCCGGAGACGTGATTTCCTTCTCTTTGTATTGCAGTCTACGCGGCTATAATTATAGCTGTGCGGCGTCGAGCCTCGCCACCGGCGGAAAGACGTTGCTAGCGTGAAGAGAAAGTGGTTGTCAAGTGCAGTACGTATGCAAATCTGGGCCTCGTTTTAGCACAAAATAGTTGGAGGTATAGTTATAGTTCATAAATTGGTCTTGGGTGCACTCGGCAGCACCAAGATGTTAAAAAGTTGAGATTTCAATTATCGTTCATTCTGTCAGGTAATGGGTGATTTTCTTTTTTGCTTAATCCAACAAAGGGAGAGTTTAAATTGGCCGCTTGCAGAGTTGACTCAACAAGTCACCTCTCTGAAAAGAATTTTTTTTGTACCCTCCCAGCATGAAAAAAAACTCATGCTAGTCAAAAGGTATATTCTTAAGGGTTACAGATGATAACATCAAATATATCATTTTAGAGGAAATTTTTCAAAGTGTAATTTGCCTCACATGCTCATACGCTATCACTAGTGCTTGCAGAGTTGACTCAACAAGCCGCCTCTGAAAGCAATCATTTTTTTTGTTTGTTTGTTTCATTTACCTTATCGGCATGCGTGGAGGATAAGGAGGAGGGCTTTGTTGTCAAAATTGCGTACCAGGGACAGGGCACTGTAACCTGGTAAAAACAATTAAAGAACGCATTTCTTAATTGACCAAATATTCAAAATTGTGTTTAAAAATAAAATATAGCTGTCATTTTAATACAGATATACTTTTGCTCAAGGTTATCATACATATACCAACGAAACCAATATCGGTCCATGCCGAGTCCGCACAAGCAAGAATGATCTCCAGCACAAATAATGAGCCGCATCTGTTAAGTCACCTCGTCTAATTGTGTTCCACCTCTGCTATTTGGAGAACGTTGCATTCATCTCCGGGAATTGGTTGGCTGAGATGTGTGGAGTAGATGTTCTAACTTGCAGTGACCCTGAAGGGGATAACGTACGATAAAAATACGGTCATGGTCGTTCACAGTTGACTAAGATCTTCCAGACCCAACGCGGCCAGCTCTAAGGGGACGCTCGCAATCCCAGGACAGAGGTCCACAGCTGGGCCAAGCCGTCGACAAGCCTCCCCTGGGCCACCACAGATGCGATGGAACCCAATGTCTCCAGAGATGTGGAGATAAACAAACGTCCATCAGGAAGCGGCGTACGATCCGTGTCGACGGAAACTTATCCAAACACATGCGCCCCGCCGTTCCACAATTCTTAGTGTTTTTAGGAGACGGCACGAATTTCGAGTTTTTGAAGGTCGGTCGGCGAGGAAAACAAAAAGTACAAGCGTCACCTTGAGGGAACCAGAAAAGTCGGGAAAGACGAGGAGATAAAATAAAATGACATCCCGGTCAGGAAAACACTCAATATTGTAGGAGGATATTAGACAGTGATAAACAACATAAAAAAAAAAAAATGCAGCGGCAGTAAATTAAATGCACTTATCGTAGCCTGACGCTTTATGAGAACAGGCAGCGTGACGCCAGGTGTTCACGTTGTCTGTCACCTTCATCGTTAACATTTTCAAACCTTAAACTGAATCAGACACCATTAAGAAAATCCAAAGTTTATGAAGACAATGTAGAACGAACTTTTTGATCCTTTTAACGTATTCACTGCCAATTGAATATCTTTGACGTCTATAACCGTCAATGGCAGAGAATGAGTTAAATCGTTTCCATGAAGTAGAAGATTAAATCAAGTTAGTATTGGGTACAGGGCAATAGAATAGGGACACTTGGTAAAATTTTCGATTTTCGTGCTTTTTTTTGGTTGTTGAACATGGATAAACAATCTGACGGAATTTGTTTTATTTTATTTCTATTAATCCTTGAACTCCATAGCTCCGGGAACTTCCATTTTGAGAAAAAGGCAAAATAAACTTCCGCGGCAAAAATACGACTTTACTTTCTTCAACATTGCTTCTTGGCGGGTCCTCATGGCCATGAACTTTTCACGTTTCACGTATGACAGTTACATATAGTGATAGCTCGAATAATTAAATCACTGCCAACCCAGGAAATTAAATCTTTGACTTCTATGGCCGCCAGCGGCAGTAAATGAGTTATTTGCAACCATGCTAGATTTCAGTTTGCAGCCATCGATAATACTGACCCATTGGGAGCTGCACACACCTCTCACCAGCAGTGGTGTAGTGGTGATTTTTTTAAGTGGGTGTACGCGATTCTGGGATGTTCTATATAAACATACAGAACATCAATCATAGGCTACAGTAGGCTTTTTCTCTGTCATTTTAGTGCAGGGCTAAAACCGAAATAAAAATTGAACGTGGCGTCGTGGCGTACCCCCGCGTCCCACGCCCACTACGCCCCTGCTCACCACACTGACTCGGTTGTGACTCCGGGTTTTTGTCAAATTTTCATTACCTGGCGTCTAAGCTGCGAAAAAGAAATCGACTTTGTGGAGAAAGGAGCTTGTACGTGCGGACTTTCCATATCGCCGCTTTGGTGTTTGTATGCCTCTGAGTCATCTGACAAGAATATGACTCAGCTGACAAAGGAAAAAAAGAAAAGCCGGAATGTTCCCCTCTCAGGCTGCCAGCTGTTCTTGTGCCGATCAATGAGTCTGAGTGTGTATCTGAAGGCGTTGTCGGTGCCAGGGACCCCGCCCGCTACCGTCGCGGGCCAACAAAGAGAATGCGTGATGCTTTACGTAACAAGCGAGGTGCAGCGGAGGACAGCGTATCCACAACAAACAAAGCGGGCGAAGCAGCGTCCGTGTTTGTTTGGCGTTCAAAGAATCGCCAACCTAACCGTATTTCATCTGCTGTGAAAAATTAAACACCGCCGCGGCGTTATATCACCAGAGTCCACAGAGAAGCGAATATCAAAGCGCATCTGATGATTCTCTTTCTAGCTCTTACTCCCTATGACGCAAGATCGCACGTACTGTACCGTACGCCGGCCTCGCGGGCGCGCCGGAAAGATGGCGTCAGACTCTGCGAGTATCCATTCTCGTTTTCTCTTGATGTGAAGACAAAAGTCCTTTTATCTGACTTACGAGGGCATTTGTTTCATCTGCACGCAGCTGGTTCTTTGGCGAAAACGGGGAGGTGGTACATTCACACCGCAGAAGGTTGTCAAACTCATTTTCGGCGGGGGTCACGTTGTCATTATGGTTTCCTTTTGAGGGCCGAAATCAGACAAATGTAGAATTTATATACAGTAGAAATAAGAAGTCGACACTCCTCTGTTCAAATGCTAGTTTTTTCCATCCGTTTTCTGAAGTGCTTATCCTCTTTGTAATATAAAAAAAAAATGAGACCAAGGTCAATCATTTAGAAAATTTTCCATTATTTATATGACCTGCAACCTATATAATTCAATTGAAAAAAAAAATGTGATTTAGATGAGTGGTTCTCAACCTTTTTTCAAGGATGTACCCCCTGTGAAATATTTTTCAGACAAGGACCCTCAACAACAAAAACATGAATAAATAAACAAAACTAGGCACAAGGGTGTGTCTGACCTTTTAAACCTTGGAACCACTACATTTACAGTGGCATTCCCAGCAACTCCAAAAGATAGTGTAACTTATTTCGTTTTTTTTTTTTTTTTCTGGCTCGGCTAATGTAAAATTGTACAGCTAATGAAAATGCACATCCCTAAACAACTTAACAGAATAAGGGCAGACAATGCTATTGTCACTATGGCACAATTTAGCAATAACTTGATTCATGTTCCAATTAATTTATTCTTACTTTGAAATGTGCACACACAGCATTAAACTAGATGTTTAAACATGTTAGCCCTGACCTCTACACACCTCTGTCTCCACCATGACTCAGGACCCGGTTCTTTTGCGAGAGAAAGCTTCCATCTTGTGACATCAACTCATAACTCAGATATACGAAGCAGACAAAATCTATCAGGCTCATGTCACCTGTTGTGGGCATTTTGGCAGACAAGGTGGTCAGTTCTTGATGATTTTGGAGGGACAATCAGTCCTGGGAGATGTCGCTGGTATATTGAGTGCCTTGAATATGGTTTTATACCTTTCGCCTCCTGATACATTTGAAGAAGGCCTCAGCTCACCCATGCACCTAATGAAGACAAGCTCCATTCAAACTGAATGGATGGCTGTTTGGTTGGATGCTTTTCCACTTCCTCTACTTTTTATAGTCCAGTCAAATTTACGGTCTACGGTTGTCCAAACGACACACAAGCAAATGCACTTGTGTGTGTGTGTACTTAGACACTCACACACTCATATTCCAGCAGCCAGTTAGCTTCCTGCTTTGCATAAACCAATAATGTAATGGAGAGCAAGCGCTTCCCTGATGAACAGCCTCATGAATAATTGAAAATAATACCTCATCTCAAACTTTTTAACTCGCTCCAATTACGCGTCTCGAGAAAAAAGACGGATGAAAAATACGTATGCGCGCGTGTATTGTTGCAGAATCATCGTTGCGTCCAATTTCAAAACTGAGCTGTCACACACGGATGCACCAACAAGGGCGGAATGTGCTCTCCGAGTGCCCAATCCACAAACGCTATAATTACTTTATGTCATGCATTTTGTGACAAAATCAGATTTACAGAATGTTTTCAAACTTGAAATTGAGATGTTCTACACTCAACTCCCTTTGAAATGATAACAGTTTAAAAATGGACAAAGTTAGAGCAATTTGACAGTTACCAAGAAATTTCTAGTTTTGAGAAAAACGTGTTTAAAGTTTTGGTGCGTTCATCGTTTTATGGTGCACATCATCTACGTAGCCCTTATTTTCATACATCTGCATTAGAATCTGAACCTTGTGGAATGCTTGTAGAAATCCCAAAATGGGCATCGCTTTCCGAAATCCGCATTTTCGTCAATAATTTGTGAAAACGCGTCACATATATTTTGATAATTTTTCCAAGAGTTCGTCTTAAGAAGGGTCAAAAAAAAAGGTTGGTACTACATGAATAAAGTACTCAAAGAAATCAAGTCCTAAACTAATTGATAAGTAATGTACTAACATAATCAATTAATTTAGCGAAAGAAAATAAAGAAATAGATTTTACTATTTAATTACTTTAAATATGTATCGAATCAATTACTCTAAAGCAGTGCTTCTCAATTTTATATTGATTGCCAAGCCCCCGCCAGGATTTTTTTTTTCGTCCCACCCCCCACTCAACGAGCTGACTATAAATAAGATTATCTTTAAAAATTTGTATGAGTATACCTAAACCTGTTTCTTTTTTAACATTAGCAAAAGAAAAAAGCCACACAAGTCAACGTTTAACTAGTGTTGATTATTTGAGAAGCACTAAAGTCACATATTACCCACAAAGTTTCAAAAGTCACAATAAAAAAAAGTACCTGGCACTGAATAAATGAATGAATGGATAAACGAATAAATAAATAAATAAATACATGATCTAGACAGGAGAAGGGAATGAGGTGAGTCGCTTGCCACGGATGGCAAACAAGTTGGTGTTCACTCCCACAATGACGCAAACACCCCTTTCTAGCTGCAGCAATATATCAAAGGGAAGAAGCGCCACAAACTCAAGGCCCTTATCTCCAAAATTTGTGACTACTTTGTCAAAAAACAAGCACGACTCTTCTTTGTATTTGAAGCTTTGTAAATGTACCCGCTATTGCGTTCCTTCCTGGGAGATTAGCTCTGGATGGTTAACAAAGAGAGCTTTGACTTTTTTTCTTTTTTTCGTGATTCTCACTGCATAAAAAAATCAATGGCCATCTCAAGAAGTGATCTTGCAAATCTGCGGCGGTTCTCCATCCGCGTCTTTGCTCGGCACTCCTGACCGAGCGCCTTTGCGGGTGTCGGGACGGTCCGCGAGGACCTAATGGAGGTCATTCCACGGAAGGGGACGGTACATCAGCCGGACATTAATCGGCTGGCTCACCTTCACCGCCGTCCCCCGTGGGACGCGGCGGAAGGATCGGAGGACGGGGGGAGCGGGGAAAGGCGGAGGGGGGATCGGACGCTGAGCGATTAGGTTAATGAAAGAGGAGAAGGGAGCGAGGGGACGGGAGGAAGGTGGCGCCTGAGGCAAATAAGTTTAGAGGAGAGACGTGGGATGGAGACACTGATTGGCAGAGGAGAAATAAGAGCCCAGGAACACTGTCACAATGTCTGAGGGGATGACTTAAAACCCTTCCACTTTAACCAGCCCGCCTGCTTGCCCACGCTTCTATCAAGAGCGGGAAGGTCAATGAAAGCCAGCGCTATGGCACAAAAAGTCCATTTTACAGCTGTCTGGCTTTAGTGACTGTGATTTAAGTGAAAATCTCCTATAAAGTGTCTTTTAAAAGAGCCGCAAAACTCTGGCGGCCAGGACCTTGAAGCGAAGGGGAGGCGGCGCGGCGAGGATGTAGGACAAAAGGTGCTCACCGTGATTCACGCTGTGCTGGCGCCATGGAAGGAAGAGCAAGAGTACATACATGAGGGAGGCGGCGTTAGGGAGTGCGGAACCACCTATTTTAGTTTTTATTTAACCTAGGGGTGGAACGATTAAGCGTCGGGTTCAAATATTGATATCAACCCCCCCGATCTCCATCAGTCCATTCCAGACTATTTTTTATTGATGTTATGTATTTAAAGTTGAATTTATATAACCCGGATTTTGAGGATTACGGTTTCTCATACCCTCTGTTGCTGACGTTTGTTTTTGTTTGCTTAGTATCACTCGATCGAGTCTCTTAGTACTTCATGATGCTGTTAGTGGGATAACCAAGTGGTTGTGACGTGTTGAATTTTGACATTATTACCACCTGGGTGAAATTTCAGCTCCCTGGTGTTCTTTCAATGCTTTCCCTTTGATTTGAAATGTCCTTGATGCAAAGATCAAAGGGTTCTACAAAATACTGTTAAACATTTCAGACGAAAAACAATCCCTGACGATATCTGATTTATATTGGAAATTCTTGGAATTTCAACCTCTCAATAGTAAATAGACATAGTCTGCAGTCCACTATGAAAGCAAGACTACTTTGTGTTTAGTCAAAATGTCAAATAACGATGAAAAGTTTATTTAAACGACTCCAAGGAGACAGAATGTATGCTTTTGATTGTTGCTTTATTGTCTGTCTACATGTGCTGCTGCACTGTTTATGTTCAAATATCCTTCCTTTCCTTCCAGCCGCATAAAAGCTATTTGTTAGCGCATCTATGGCATTTCTCATTATGCATGAAGGTATTGGACTTAAAGACAAACTTCAGTATGCGATTGTTTCAATTACAGTAAATGCAGTTCTCTTTGTTTTTTTGTTTTTAGTCTTTACGGTACACTTTTATCGGACTGGCCTTAAACATCGCATTCCTTTTATTGCAATTTTGCAAGAGTAACGTCACAAAGTATACCTGCCTTATAGTCTAGCCACAGCGCTATTCCCTAAACATACACAATGCTGCTCCGCCTCAGGTTAGCGGGCTTCTCAGCTAGCGATATGCTTTTGGCAGCAAATAATAAATAGCAAAATCTCCATGTAGCAGTTAGCTGACTTGGCGCGTCGTATGTTTTTTAGCGGGTGGTTGATTCTCTTTCACTGACTGTTTTTATGCGCGTCGGCTGGAAATCATTTGAGAAATTTAGCTGCTGATCCGTCATTTCACACAACATGGCCGCGCTTCTTGACAATATGCTACGCCGGGTTGAAAAACGAGGCATCGGGCGCTTTTAATCGGTTTTGCTGCCATGCCAACCTGCTGGCGTGTGCGTCGTGTTGCAGATGATATTCATCAGTGCTGCGTTGGTGCAGTCGCGAGGCTCATGTCACGCCTGCTGACATTGTTTTTGGCCGTGAAAACACAATGTGGAGATCCAACACTTTCAATTTGTTTCAGCGCCTGTGTCAGGATTTTCCCGAAGCCATAAAACTTTTCTGAATTCAAGGCCACGCTGTACTGCATAGTTGACCGGGCTCAGCCTTCCCACATAAATGTTGTGTTAGCTTTTTTTTTATTTTTTAATAATATAAATCATGGTAAAGGCAGTGTGATTTTTCTCACAGGTGAATTTAATCAAGACACCCCACAATGTAGTGTTATTTTATTCCCACCTGTGTTAAGTGAACGTTTAAAGTGAGCTTTTTGTATTTTCATTCATGCTCATAAAATTAGTAGGGTTATTAAAGTTTATTTGCTTTAGCCTATTAGCATGCTAAGAGTCAGTAAACATAATTGTATGCACCTCACGATAATGTTACGTTTTCCTCCTCATTGTTAAAAGCAGAGTGCTGATTATTACTCTTGATTTGTTACGGCATGCTGTCAGTTTTATTTATATCCCACAATGTTATTTACCCCCTAACGTTAAAACCGAGGGCTGCTCATCTCAGTGGCTCTGTTTTATTCATGTATCATAATCATTGTGGAAGTAAGTGTGTAGACATAGATTAGTCAGTTTTATCAATTTAATGCGATTATGTCAGCAGCTAATTAGGTTTATCGTGTTAGCAAAATGTATGATTTGTAAGCAAATGAATTATTGTTAAAATATGTCTCAATAAAATGATAATGAACTGGAAAAAACTGTGAAACTGGGATGAGTTTCGGTGAATTTTTGTTCATTTATTTTTGCTCATAAATAAATATATACAAAATCATGAGAGCACTTATGTTTAAAAGCATTATGGTTCAATAATGCTATGCTTACCGGATACAGTAAACATCAACTTTAAGGACCCAATAGTAGGATGATTTTTTTTTTTTAATGGTTAGTCATTAAGTGAACTGGACCTTTAGCACGCTAACTCAATGAACCAAATATACAATCATAAATAACTCTTTGCTTTTAAAATTTGGGTTACAAAAACTAACAGATGGTGTTTATCTCCACTTCTTAGCGTTGTACGTTATCCAGCATGTTGTATCGCGTCCATTTAATCTATATGGCCTTCCAACAGCCTAGCGCGCCACAAATTACCACTGCCAGAATGACCCTTCTCTGGTGGATTCAATAAAGATGAAATAATGATGGGGTTTATGGCAGTGCTGTTTTATTGAAGTGCAATATTTTTTTTTTTCAATGTGGGGCCAATCACTTGGCAGGCAAGCGGCGATGTCTTTCAATGAGGCTTCAGTTTGTTGAAGTCAAAGAGATTATTGATTGAAAGCATCAACCAGAGACGGCAAATGTTTGCATGCCTTCTAAAAAGCTATTTGTTGGGATTATTAAAAAAAAAATATATCAGAGTTGACGCACAGGGAATGGGAGGGGTCATTGCGGACAAAGAAGTAAGAAAAACATGCATTTTAATGTTTTTATTATGACCTAGCCTATATCTAAGGGATTTAAGTTAGTGTAAAGGTCCGCAAGAAGTTGAGGGAAATGTTTGAGGAGTCATGGAAAACACATTTTCGTTTGTTGCACAGAGCAACAAAACAGCGTTGATGATACTCTGAACTTGAGAGTGCCGATTTTGGCAAAGCACCATTTTTTAAAATACTACATATTACAGAAACAAAAGTGTGGGGATAACGTTATGATTAAAAGCAAGGCAGAACTTAAAGTGAAAAAGTTGCAATAGCAGTAGTTAACGATTGTGAGTGACAACTTTTGTATTGTTTGGAAATTAAAGGCGCATATGAAAAAATGTGCAATAAAAAGCTTAGCTTTGACAAGTTGTCATATCAAAAGTGTAAATCCACAATTGAAAATGGAAAAAAGGATCATGTTGCAATTTTACAGGACATGTTGTGATATTAAAAAAAAGAGACATTTTAATGAGGCAAGTAATGGAATATTACAAATAGAGTTTTTTCCACGGATAAATATTGGGACAAGAATAAAGATGCAATTTTATGCTATTTATGCATAAAAATGTTCAGTAAAAATAGTCATTTGTAATATTACTGGTATTACAATAATTAAAAAAAAGAATATGAAAATAAAATTGTGACTTTCGCCAGAAAAATGATTTGAAAAAAGATGCACTTTTATAGGAAAAACAAAAAATAACTCTATCCTTATAATATGACCTTATTTTGGACACTGCTCATTTAATAATGAATAAATGCTGTTTGAATTAAACTAGGCACATAACTCAAAGTAGCATGGAACGAATCGGTGCTCGTGAAAGTTCAGTAACGAACTGGCAGTTTAAAATCGAATCAGAATTTTCCCCATTCTCATCAAATGCATCTTAGCATATTGTCAGTAGGAAATTTATGCATGTAGTCAGCTGTCAGTGACAGTCTAAAACTGAAAAAAAACCACAAAGGGCATCGAAATACCACCCAAAAAAAGATGCAGATTCTAATTTTAACCCAATTAGACTTCACGTGTAAAAAAAAAAAAAAACAACAACTCATTTTCCCTGGGGTTCCCTGCACTGGAGTCTGACATGTTTTTCGGCAAAAGTACTTACATTTGAACATATTTGGTGGTTAAATGGTAAACAAATAATGATCACGGATTTGTGGTGCAAGTCCAGGCTTTAATGTATACCCTCACGACATTGCTCTATTTTACGAGTCACATTACAGATCTATCTTTGTAGTTATGATTCTTGCGGACAGGTCTTCCCCTTAAATTTTTTGAAGAAAATACAACATTAATCTGGCTAGAACCGCCGTGGCCCAAATACTTCTTTGTAGTGACCTATACTGTCAACAGAAGAGCTATATCTGGTACTGCTAGCCTGCAGGTGTCCAATTATTCATTGACTCTGCTTGGTGGGTGGCGTGGGGTGGGGAGGGGTGCCGGGGTGCCCCCCCCCCCGCCCGCCCATGCGCATGACTTACGAAGATGGAAAAAAAAAATCTTTCGATCATTTCTTTCGCTCACACTGTGATGGACTTGTCCGCATCGAACATGCTGTTGATGCCGATTGAACACACCTGACACGAAGCGGCCTCGCTCTCGCAGCTTCAAGCTCCGCCTCCATCCACTTTGTCAGGACGAACGTGTTCTTGTCTTTTTTTATTTTTCGACACATCAGACAGCTGCTAAGAGACGCTCGCCGTTTCCTCGACAATGGAGGGGCGGAGTTTTGAATGATAGGCTGTGCATGCCATCTTCTGGATGACAAAGCGGGGTCAGGTCAGGGCAGGTCAGCAGCATGAGATGAATTCCTAAGTGGCAGTTATAGACTAAAACGTATCAATTTTACATAAAAAAAAAGATATTCCTCTATTTAAAGTGGGCTGCAATCCACTTTAAATTGTATTCCATTACCAAGAACTCAATTGCAGTCTTTCGCAATTACATGTCCATTTCAGCACCGCATTTAGCATGATTTCTCCGCCTTCCATTAAGCAGTCCTCGCCATCCATTCATGTAAACAATAATTGCCAGAAAAGTAGCTTGATGGCTGCCATGGAGGCGATGATTGCCATCTCAGGAGCTAGTATACAATGATTACCATAATCCCCCAAATAAAGGAGCCACCTGTGTATAGGACATACATTTAACTTTAGGGTCAAATTCTGTAGGACGCGCTGACAGTTTGCTGACAATTTAAAAACTATAGGCAGAATAAATCTCATCTTTGTAATTTATTCATGTTTTCTTTGATATAGGTACTGTTTATTTGTAAATTACGGTATGCAAGTAAGTATAGTGCCTGCTTCCTATTGTGTGTGGCCTTCAGGTGAGTGAGTGGGCGAGCAAGTAAGAGAGGACGCCTCCCCGTAACGGGAGGAGCGTTTAAGTGAGTAACTAAGCGTTGGAGCGTCCATTTTCTATAGCCGCTTATTATCGCAAGGGTCGCAGGCTCTCCTATATTTGGGGAATTACGCTAGCTAGTGGCCCAATGCTAGCCAACAGATTTGGCATGAATTGCACCCAGCTTCACCAACAAACAGTGAAGCTATGTGGGAAGTGGTTCGGAAAAAAAAAAGATATCTTGCTGTTTGATGTGTTTTAACTGCAACTGTTATTTTGAGTCTCTGTATTTATTTTACAAGATGATTGTGCCTTCGCCTGTGCTTACTTATGAGAGGTTTTGTTGACATTACACCGAAGATAACTTTGCGATAGACACCGACTGCGTTAGCTCTCCTACCGGCCCCCTAACGCAGTAACGGCCGCCCGAGGGTCTGAAATAATTGATTTTACCCGCGCGGGCGACAGGAAAATGAAACTCTCTTAAGAAAAAAACTCCATCTCTTGCCAATTACTCGCATCGACTCGACAACGATGAGCGAAAGCCGGTTTTGTTGAGACTTTGAAGCCACGTGAGCTCTACTTCTGTGCAAAAGCAAGCGCTGGGTCAACAAACAATTATACGCGGGCCCCCGCCCGCCGAGAAGAACCACGCCGGGATAACGACGAAAGAGCTGCTCTTCCCGCCCCTGACGAGACCTCATTGTTCGACCAGCGAGAGACAAGAGCTTATCACGGCCGTCCTTGAAGACCCGCTTGCAGGGAGCCATCCTTCACGTGCCGGGGAGTGTTCATATTTCACCCGCATGACAATAAAAGGTAATTAGCGCTAGGCTGCATCCATTGGTCTCTCTTGTCTTATAAATGATAGCATCTATTCCGTCTGGCGTCGGAAGCCGCAATGTTATTTGAAGAGCGAAGGAGAGGCCGACCTCTAAAAGCGAACGGCAAATGCGCTAGCATCGATCGAGAGTTGAGACGCCGGTGGGAAAAAAAAAATAAAAAATTACATTGGGTAAGATTGGGTAAGAAAGTATTGAATGCGAGGTAGGGACGGGCGCTATTGCCTTAAAATTCAATCTCCAATTTTGGTTTTCAGCAAAATACGATTTCCGATTTGAAACGATTTTCTTCCCCTTCGCCTGGAAGCAAATGACAATAACATTATTCAAGTTTTGCTTTTCATTTCCCCCTTTGGGGATTATTTTTACTTCTCCTGATAACAAACAAGCTTTGAAGTATTTTTCTTTGAGCCTTAACTCATTTGCTGCCAGCCGTTTTCAAAGTTCCCCGTTTTGACGGTCGTTTTAAAGCATTTTGACTGATCTTTCAAGACCTGTAGGATATTGTGCTCTGGAAAAACATAAGGAACAAAGCTGCCAAACGACATTTTTGTTTGGTTTTGTTTTTACCTGATAAAACCTGTTTCTTTGACTTTTTTTTGGTTTTGTAACACTTGAAACACTTGACACGATCAAATACCAAAAAACGATGCTGGTTTGTTTTCCGCAAAATCGCCATTTTTGTGATAAGTTTATATTTAGCTTGTGTTCTGCACAATTAAACACCCAATCCTAGTATATACATATTCATATGGGACATGTATCTACTTGATCAGTCAGCGCAGCAGTCAAAAGTTTGGAAACCACAAATTCAAATCAAGAATTTTCCTTTTCCTCGGGACACAGCTCAGGTTCGTTTTGCCATAAAGACCCAAAGTTGCGCACCATCCGTGTTCCGTTAAGTTTATGATTGTGTGTAAATTAAGTCGGTTGGAGAGATCACAACTTTTAAATGATTCTCTCGGTTTATAATAATAATAAGTAATAATCCTGTGTGTGAACAAGGATGGACTCGGACGGTGGTTCAGCTCGCTCGCTTCTTTTATTGAAATTAATTCCCTAACAACCTCAGCTAACACAAGCTGCCGTTAGCTGCAAGTGACGTCCCCCTTTAGCCCGTCCCCTTACGGTAACTATTGTAAGTAAGAATACGGTCGATATAAAAATACAAATGGACCCGCAGTGCAAATTTAGCCTCATGTGACCCGGCAGATGAGTTGCCGGCCGCCTCAAGATAGAGGGCACTGTACCCACCCCCCGATTCCCCGACTGGGCGTGATGACACGTGACCTTTGGATCCTGTCATCATCATCTCCGCTGCCTTTTCGTGCGGGAAAAAAATGTTGCATCGATGCATTCGACCTTTTTCATCATCAGCGGCCGAGCGTTCGCCGTCCCCCTCATCTCGCTGTCCGCGGTGAGCCCAGAATGACAATTGGGGAACATCAGGATGACCCAAAATGACCAAAAATCTATCCCTAGGTTTATCAAATTGATAAACATAAATTTTCCCAACCTATAATATATATATATATATATATATATATATATATATATATATATATATATATATATATATATATATATATATATATGCCCCCGAAAAGTTTCGGTAACTGCTGGTATTCTTGGGAACGTAACTCGTGTAATAAAGAACGGAACACTGTATTACAAACATAATTTTCCAAAATTATATAATTATGATATAGACTATATCATACAAGAGTATTATATTTGCTTTCTACAAAAACGTTCTTATTCAAATTTGAAAGAAGCCTGATTCTTATCTTAAGTGATTTATTTTCATGCTGTGTATTTTTACTTTCCAGATTGATCGGACAAAAAAAAAAAAAAATGCAGTGGAATCAAGCAGTGTGAATCTAGCCATGTGCATCGATTGGCTTCAGGTGGAAGATGTACTGCACATTGTTTTACCTTCAATACATGTCCGTATTCACAGGAGAAGAGAAGATTATTGTCATAGTAAACAAATCACTTTATCTGAATTAGCTCTGCACGCAATGATCGAGCTGCGGGGGAAAAAAAAAAACAATCTGAAGGTGATGAACGTGATGCGGATGCACGATAGACTCCATTGTCTCCATTCAGAAGCCTTGCAAATTAATTTCCAGCACACTTTTGTAAAGAGATCGTTTCATTAGGAGAAATGACAAAAGGCGAGTGTGTACTGAGGTGACCTGAGGTCAAAAGGGAATGACATCAGATTACTTTCTTTTCTGTATGAATACAAAGTCCAAGGTGCCTGATATGTTTCGGAAAAAAAAATGCCTCTAGGGTAAAGCAAATCTAAATGAGGCTTTACAAAAGTATCAAAATTCAGCGCCCAAAACTAACATGACTTGGTTTTGTCATGTGAAAATTCTGTAGAGCTTTCGATAGGCGGCTTATTTAGTTAAGTCAACCACAAAAATGATGAAATAAATTATTATTAACACATTTAAAACATATTTGTGATTACCTGAGTAATTGATGAAATAATCAATAATAGATCATTTATTCTAAAAAGATGAATTGGTGATGCCCTACTAAGCATGGGCCTTCAACGAAGTGGCTTGTTGAGTCAACTCTGCAAGCGGTCTGTTTAAATGCCCTCTCTGTACAATTAAGCAAAAAAAAGAAACACACTCATTATAAACCGTATTAACGGTTATTGAAATCTTGACTTTAAGTGCCACTGACGAATATTCTTGTCTTTTAAAATCGTAGTGATAATAATAATCAAATTCTTGTCAAATATGTTTCTTATGGAGGGTAGCTGACACCCTTGACGAATGCTTACCTAATAAGCCACTGTAGTAATAACAGTGACCATTGGATGGCAGTGTTTCCATGTTTACAACACAGATATTAAATACATGCAATTCAAAGTGAGGAATGGAAATCAATCTTTCATATGATACCACCCGTATTTACAGACATAGCACACAATATTCTGTCGGCCTTGAAAGATGAGTGGAAATGCTAAATATGCTAGCCCAATAGAAGTTTCCTTTTCCGATAACGCCACAATAAACCCTGGGTATTGTCTTTTGCCTAACTTTAGTCCTCAAAACTAGCACCAGTTGACACACACAAAAAAAATATTGTTAAATATTTGTATTCCTTTCATACTTACTCCGCTAAAGTGCGGATCATTTGCGTTTTCATGTTTGCGAGTGCGGCCGCAATTTTTTTTTAATTAGCTTGCGCAGGTGTAGCCGACCAGCCGACACGAATGCCGAAACGAAAAACGTATCAAGAGTTTGATGGTCTAAGGTGTTTTCAAACTTGTTTTGGCATCGGGATGAAAAAGTTGAAAATCTGCTGACTAAATCATAAACACAGTGTGAAGCAGAAATAATAATAAAAACAAGTGCATTTATTGTCTTCTTTATCGTGTGCCTTCATCAGGAAAAAAACGCATCCCCTGATTAATTATAACCGCGGCCTTCAACATGTTTATTATGCCTGCGTAATTTTATATAGCCTTCAAAAAGTAACCTGGCACTAACTCAACTTTATAGCACGCCGTATAACAATATAATCATCGCTGTGGAAATAGGCGGAAATTAGCTGTGATTTACAAAGTGCACTTTGATGGCCTGCAGCGCCACTGAGGCACAAAGTGCAAAGAAAAGTCCAGTGAGGCGCTCGTGTTGTGTGTGTGTGTGAAGCCGCCCGGTGGCCACAACTCAAGCAGGACTTTCTTGTCCTTATCACATGACGCACATGTCTCAGCCGGGTGCCGGCGGGCTCAGGGCCTGCGATGAGTAGCGCTCGCCATGCGCGGCGGCGCCCGCTTACGAGCGCCGGCTTCCGGAGGGCGCGGGCATAAATTATGTCAGCGCGGCTCACACGGCGCCGGGGATTCATTGGCGCTGAATCCGTCAAAGGGTATGTGTCGGAACCATGACAGGACATAAAAAAGATGCTTGCTTTTGATTGACACTGTCACAGAGGCATGAATTAACAATTATTGCGGTTGTACATTGAAATGACAGGTGACGAGCGTTTTTCAAAAGCTTGCCAAAATCATGCCCACAATGCCCTACAAAATGACTGCAGTTACAGTATGTACAGTATATGCGCGCCAGGTATTAGACAACTCCCCATTCAGTTTGTTTGAAGTAAAATGAAGGTCAAGTCGAAGTATAAAAAAACACTGATAACTCAGAACGCAAAATGAGAAGCGTTTTATAATCGCAAACTAAAAGCTGGAAGTGGCAATTATCAGATCTTTACTTTGTCAAAATGACCAATGTCTGCCGACATGACTGTTTATACCTCAAGCCAAGCAAACAAACAAAAACATCTTTGCATTTAAGCACGCCAGTTTCCATTTAGGGTCATGTGGAGGGTCCCCTTCAGAGGAATTCCAAAATTGTAGCTTCAAACCAAAATGCCTGACTTCCTGTTAAATTTCAGGCCAAACATCATGCTAATCTTAGTTCCTTCCCAACATATGATGATGTTACCGAGTGACTGAGGCAAAATGGCTTAATTGACGACTTTAAGGTTTCTTCCTTATTGCCTTCGTTTGAACGTGTGAAACGTCATACACGCATGAGGTACCGTGAGATGGAGGCGGAACACCAGTCATAATTTAGATTTTAACAGCTAAGCACATAGTTAACATGATCATTGAGGGATTCGCTAATTAATTAAACAGATGTGCTCTTTTGGCAGTGAAACGGTACCCATCTAACTACGGACCTAGCCGTCATGTTTTGCTTAATGAAAGACAACCAAGCAAGCATTCTAGCCATACTACAGTATCGTCATTTTTTTTTAGGGATTTTGCATTTTCCCTGTGATGTCATTCAATCATATTAGCCAAAGTAACATTCGCCACAGGTGTTGATAGCTTCCTGACAGGCCCGATTTATTTGATTCCATTGATCGAGCGTCGAGCGGCGCTAACGCAACATGTCACGTTTTGCCTGAATGACTTTGACAAAGCCGGCGGAATTGAAGAGATGCCGTTTGACGGACGCCGACAAGCACCCTCTCTCCCAACCGCCGACGCCACCCCTCATCGCGGAAGCATTAGCGGCCCATTAGCATTCTGTGACATTTCGCCATTCATCCGGAAAGGGGGGGGGGCATCGGTGGCCCCCTGTAAACACAGCGCTGCGGCAAAAAGAAAAGGGAATAAGAGCGTAATGTAAAATGGCATTGTTCAGCTGGTCGGACACCAGGTGTGCATTCTAATGTGGAGCTTGAGGTCAACCTGGCGATGGCTGAAACAGAAGATGAGGGGCTTTGGAGGAGGGGGACGATAAGAGGGCGGACAAATGGGGCCGGGAGCCGGGTGATTCAGAGCGCCGGGGACTTTTAAAAGGCCACAAGCTACTAAAGGTTATCAGCCACGGCAACAATCTGAATTTTTTATGGGGGGGGTGGGGGGGGACGCACACACCTTATTATCCACATATAAAGAAGGTGAGTCACGCGTGATAAAACGAGTGCATATAAAAGGCCACGCTAGCAAAGTTTACAGGAGCACTGTGAAATCTCTTTAAGCGCTGACAATGTTTGGATTTTCCACGCAACGTCCCACCCACTCCCCCACCCACCCCACCCTTTTTCATAAATGCGCTCCCCTTTAAGAGCAGATATTGCTATATAATGGAACAAACACGGTTAATGTGGTATTTATAGATCTTTGACCAACTAAAGACCAACACGAGAGGATTACATCATTTGTGAAAGGGAAAATGAAGTTTACATAAATGAATTAAAGGCAGTGCGGTGGAATACTGGTTAGCACGTCCGCTTAGAATGCGGAGTTTGCGTTTCCTCCCCGTGCCCGTATGGGTTTTCTCTGGGTTTCCCATTCCCCACAACACGCATGGTAGGTATATTGAAAGCTCCAAATTGCACTTAGAGAAAATGGATGGATGGATATATGTATTATTTCTCAGCATACACCCACAAAAAAAAAAAAAAGTAGACTTGCAAAGTTTTATCCAACACAAAGTGTCAAGGAAACATTGCTTCTACAGTGATCAGCAAATCTAATTTCACACTTTTGAATTTTCTGCCACCAGCGGGCATTAGTGTATTAGTACATTTTATTTTCAAATCAAGAGCAAATCCATTGGAACAGGAAGGAACTCATGTATTTATCTTTTTTTTTTGCTAAATGGTTCTAAAGAGCAAAGAAGATGGTCTTTTCATGTGATTGATGCCTTTAGTTATTGGAATTTAAGGCCTTTTTTTCAGAATACTATAGATTTAATGCTCTTAAGTGACTCCAAAAAATTCTGAGAAAATATTAGGCTTCCTCCCATTGTTCATTACTTTTCAGACAAAGGTAAGGTATTCCTAAAGCAATCACTATTTCAGTTTTATTAGCTAATTAATTTTTAGGTGCTTTCCTGCGTATTTTAAGAATCATTGAATTGGTTTGCTGAGGTTTGTAGAAGGCGACGGTAGCGTTTCTTCTAATCTTGAGTTTGAACTCTTCGTACTGTACACAATGTAGTTGCTTTGTTCCAACGTGAGCACATTAAGTGACCCGAATCACTGTAATCTGGCGCCTGCGCACACTGGCGGGAACCTCGCTCAAGAGCCGCAGGGGGTGCCCGGGGCTAACTGGAACAATGTTGACAAATGAAGCAGCTCACAAAACAATAACATTCTCAAGCTGTTTCCTCGGGGCGAGCGGGACGAAATAAAAACTGCAATGCCATACATTTCTCAACAAACAAACAAAAAAAAAAAAGAGGAAAAACGATAAGCACGCACCTTGTGGAAGTTCTGGCAGGAAATTGCCTTGGGATTAAAAATGTTTCAAGTGTTTGGCTAGAGAAGGGTTTAAAATGGCTGGTACGAAAGGAATAAATTACGAAAATAATAGCTTACCGTTGGTAATTAAATCCTAAAATAATGGATTATTTTAGTAATTCAAATAAAACCATCAAAAAAGGACTTCAAACTGAATCTTATGCCAAATGTGTTTGATTTATGAGACGTTGAATCCATGTTTGTTTTGGTCTCTTTTATTCTGCAACTTCAAAAGACGGACCATGTAACATCATCTGTTTACCTCTAATAATAAAAGCACTCAAACACAATTTAGTAATAAGTTGCTTCATGTTCCAATTAATTTGCTCTAAATTTGAAAATTAACATGTATTGTCAAGTCTTTCAATCCCAAATTTGTATTTTTACATTTTTTTTTTTTAATCAAGAATGCAGACTTTTTTTTTATACATTTCCAGTGTTTGGCTAAAGAAGGGTAAAAAAAATGGCTGTTACTAATTTAATTTTAAAAACTATCAATTATTTGAGGTATTTACATTAGAGTAACCTGATCAATTACTCTAAGTATTCATCGATTGCTTTATCTAAAATTTGTGTTCACATTTGTACATAATTCTCCAAAGTAATTGATTACTTTAGTACCAAATTAATTTAATACCGGCTATTTTTAGACCTTCTTTTAACCAAAAACTAAAAAAAAAAAAAAAAAAAAAGTAAAAAAAATGTAAAAAAATGTAAAAAAAAAAAAAATGGGATTGAATGTCTGGACCTTTAAAATAGGTGAAAATACGTCTCTGTGATTTGAATGGGTGAATAACGTGTTATATGAACTAAGCATCAAATTAGATTTGCTGATAAATGTGGAAACCTTTTTAATTTCTCATGTACCCCCCCCTGAGGTGCCTTCCCACACCTGAGCCCCTGCTTTAGACTATACATGTCATCCGCCATATTAAATGCATCAGCTCTTCATCTAAACAAATACAAGTCAAATTAACAGCGAACTTCATAAAGCGGCTCACCTGCTTCCTGATTTTGATTCACAAGCTGAGCCCAGGTTGGCCTTGGAGAAACTGTGATATCATTTTGAGTCAACAGCAAGCGGCAAAATGGTCGACCCTGAGAAGGATAACGAAGGGAAAAAAAACAGGTTGATTTCCTGCTTAATTCATACTCTACAAATGCAATGTTCATCCGAATGCAATGTTCAGACTGCCGCATAGAGCATATCATGACGAGAAAAATGAAATCGACTTTGCCTTTCAATTCAAAGCGGCACTCTATAACACTGACGCAAACCAGCTTTCATGGCTTTACTTTGAATCGATAGATGTAATGCAACGACAGCAGCGGCACATTAGTAGGTGGGTTATTTAAGGTAGGCTGCTAATGGGTTGTTGGTGCAAATGTACAATAAGTTCCGAATATTTGATATTTATGTGTAAGCATGAGCGGTTATGATATAATGCATGCGTAATTAACGAGCATGAGAAGCGAGCGTAAACAAGCGCTCGCTCAAGCGTGCGAGAAATGCAAACGGCCCCCCCTGAGAGCCAGATGCACTACGATTGATATCACCTTCTTGTCTACTGAAAGATGCTGCTAGATTGGATCAAGCTTGCTGGGAGGAGCTTATTAATATTCATGAGGCCGGCAGCGGCGGCGCTAGTTAACTGGGTTTGGGTTGAGGTTGTGACAGACGCCGGTCCATCATCAAGAGGGACCACCATCTCCTTCACAACCCATGCTAAGATAATCCAGCTCCCACAGAGTCAAAAATGACTAGGCTTAGCATAATGTGAGGATATTTTGTGATGCTCCAAGAGGAAGTTTGCAAAGTAAAATTGCTGACAAAATTTTAATGCAGCACTACTTCATTTTGTCACTAACAAACACGGCAGTTCATATGCCAAGTGATTATGGCGTAGCCATGATAAATCCCGGAAATTGTAAATGTAGCTTTTTAAGATAGGCTTGCTTAAAAAAAAAAAAAAAAAAAAATCAGGCTATTTGTAAAACTTCACTAGTATTGTGCCGTGGTTAAGATTTTAACAAAGTTTAATTAAAACAAGAAAAAGATGATCAATTAAACATTAAAATACCTTTAATGTTTTATGAACATAAACGTACTTGGTAATACTGGCACCAGTATTTAAACGTGAAGTATCGCACATCTCTTCCTTACACAATCACTTCGTAAACACTGTCGCGTTACTGACGTCACTTTATGTATGTTGGAGGGGTGGAAAAGTGAAAGCACGTGTGGTAGGATTTTACTTTTTGGACCAAATTTTCCAATCCCTCTAAACAGAAAATATAAAAATAAGCAGGAGTAGGAAAGCGAGGCTGTAGATTGAATAACTATATTGACTGTAAAAGAATACGCTAGACAAGTTAGAGATGCTGCATCCGCGTCATTATTTACTTCCGTAAACACTGCGTCTGAGTGACGTCATGCACGTGCGTCACAAACAATATGTACCAGATTGCCATTAAAATGTGAACGTTTATACACACACACGCACAAATGCATGGATTTCATTTACCAAAAAATACAAATTGAGCTGTCTGAACTAGTCCCGCAACATTAACTGTTAAAATCAGTTTTTTTCTTGTACAATCAATTCAAAATCAAAACGATATTGCTTCTAAATCCTCTCACCTTCCTTCGTCATTTTGCAGCTGCTTCTGTTATGTTGTTGTCCTTTGCGCAGTTGAAGATTGGCCTCATCTTTTATTTTTTTATGTCATATTTCGCCATTAAAACCGCAAAAACAAGCAAAAGTAACAATTCAAAAGCTCTGCGTGTGTCTGGAAGTGTACCGCACCGGCCTTCTGATTGCCCCGCCCCCACTCCCAGGTGCGATACTTTCGTAAAATCACGTCAGATGAAAATGGCGAAACATTTTTTTTTGTTCCCCCCCCACAGAATATTTCACGCTTATTCAGCTGTCAGGTTAAATCACATTTTTTCACTATCAAACATTTAAAACCATTTTTAGTAGATGAAAACCCATGGTGAAATCTGTCTTATTTCCCTGTCAAGGTCAAAACAGAAAAAAATAATACATTTTAGAAAAACAAAAACAAAAGCACTACAGCTACAACAAATACGTTTCACATAGCGTATTAAACATTTGCTTTCTTTATTTCTCTCATTAGTTGCAATATGACACTAAAAACGAGTGATCAATCCAAAGAAACGCAACGGAGGAAAAAAGAAGCGTGATTGTTGTATAAATACTGAGCACAAAACAGAAAAGAATGATTGACAGGCCTTGGGGCGGGGGAAAAAAAGATGAACAAGCATCGCAGAAGCACAACCCCAAACATATTCATTTCTATATTTTGCATGGCCAAGTCCTCATGTTGAGCACTTCTTTTGCAAAAAGAAAATGGCGAGTTTTTGAATGCAACAGTCGTGTGGAAGTGATAATTACTGGATACTAGATGCAATTATAGCACACGAGTGGATGGGTACACTTAAGGGGCTGAAAAAAAAACAAAAACAAGTAGCATGATGAATAGCACAAGGTGGCTCAGCCCTTTTCGAGGGAAACATTGGCGCTGTTCCTTTTGGAGCCCCTCACTGAGAATTAAAAAATACAAATTAGGCCAATTTTTTCCCTCCCAAAGTGGATTAGACCGTTCAGTGCAAAGAATTGACCAATTTATGGAGTTTAACACCAACTATCTTAGTGCACAAGCTTCACTGACTTTTCTTCTAATTAACGCTTGTGTTTTGTAAATATTTTTACTGCTGCTAATATGCCTCAGTGGATCATACTGAATTTATGAAAACAATCAGCTAGCATGAGTTGTTTGTTGTTGCGGTCTTTCACTGTGTAATTGGTGGACATGGACACAAAAAGTTTCACGTCTTTACCTGTTCTGACGGGCTTGATTGTGACTGGCGGATATTTGCCATTTTATGCAAGACCGGTGATTGGCTATCGATGAGCTCAGTTCCATAAATTATATGATGTAGTGTTTTGGGATGGCACAGTGCAAAGAAGTTAGCACGTGTGCCTCATAGTTGCGGCTTTGATCCCGGCTTCGGCCTTCCTGTGCAGAGTTTGCATGTTCTCCCCATGCCTGTGTGGGTTTTCTCTGGTTTCTCCGATTTCCTCACACATGCTCATAAACATGCAGGGTAGGTATGTTTTATTATACATTGGGTGTTATTGTTGAATGCCTGTTCACCTATGCGTGTCCTGTGATTGGCCGATAACCGTTTTAGTACCTCACATGGGATAGTGGATAAATAACAGAAAGTTTTGAGGAAAACAATGTTAAAAAAAACGTATTTTGGTGTATGGTATATTGGTATTTTGGCGAAATTATCTAAATGTTTTTTGCTAGTACTAAAAAACATATGCAGTAAAAATAAATAAATAAAAAAAACATTGCATCTTGTTTTATGATTGGTTATTGGTTATTTTTAAACTCGCTGACTGGCGATCATGATCGGCTCTGAAAATTCTCTGTGTAAAGTCTAGTTAAAAAAAACAACCCCAACATAGGTCAACAAAAGGATGTAGCTTAGCAAAGATAGCTGTAATAAATAAGATACGATAAAACTCAGTTTAGTAGTTGGGTCGTATGTTGATTATTCCATTGCAAAATTGTCTTGACAATTTTGGGCTTCTGTTGTCGTCGCTGAGTGGAGTTTTGGAGCAAGTTTTCAGTTGAAGGATTAAGCTAATATCGCTAACGTTGATTAGCCTGCATTATACTTACTTGTTACAACTTTGAAGGTTGATTTGGGGCAAAAAACTTTGAGTTTAAGGGATGCTTGAGACTTATATAAAATGGGCTAGAAATACTCACTAAATGGGTCCTTGTCCCTTAGGGGTGCGATTTATATGACCACGCGGAACAGGCTTTGCTTTTGCGGAGTGAAGTGTAAATGCACATCCACAGCACTAGGTGGTGCAGTTGTTACCAAAGTCTGTGCTCGACTTTTTAGACTTTTATCATTAAACAGTTAAATTTCTCTAAAATGTTTCTAGTTTAAACAAGGGTTTAAATATTTTTATTTCAGGCACTTTGATGCACTTTTATTTTATTTTTTTCCGATTCAGACTAATCTGGAACATGTATAAACCCTGTAGAAATAGGTGCGAAATTATTTGTCTTTCTTAGTTGGCGCTTTGCAAAAAATAATTAAGAAGCACTGCGCTAAATTGAGAAGTGTTAAGGTGGGCTCAACATGGTATCAAAATTTAAGGCTCGTTTCGAGATGATGTGAGGGATCTTGCGCTGTTTTTGACTTTTGGGTTTAATCTGCATCCAAAAACTGACGGATTACCTTCACTTTCATGATATTATAATGATACCGAATAGCTCTCCTAACAAATGCCTTGTTATCAATTCATCAAAGCCTAAACTCTGAGAGAATGTTAGATGGCACCGCGTCCTTATTCGTTCGCTCCATCGTCAATAGCCCTAATATTTAATTAACTCGTCCAATTTATTCTGCGCCGAGGTAACGAGTGGAGCGTGCCGAATGAAGCGCCTTGGAGAAGAAAAAGCACTATTCCTGTCTGCAGGAGCGCATCCCTCCGCCCACCAACCAGATGGCAACCGTGCAACACAAAATCAATTAGTGTCATGCCTTTTCTGCAGAGCTACAAAAAAAAAAAAAAGATTTTTCCACTTTATATCGCGACCGGTTACACGCACCTGACCCAAGTGACTGGTCGTGAACGTTCGGCGTTGGCGTAGATTCTAAGACGTTAACAAATGGCTATTTAGTTATTTATTTTGCTGTCATCCAAGCGCTGTTTTGTAAGCGAAGCAGCACATACTGGATGAAACGCCTCGGGCTTCAGCAAAGCATCGTACCGCGCTCTCCGTTTGAGGAAAAAAAGAAAGTGAGCGTTTGACGTAAATGGTAAAACTTAACAGATGCTGATACCTCCAATTTGCACAATTATGAGTTTTAGCAAAGCGGGGAGTTGGGATTAGGACAAGGGGTGGGGACATTTTTTGACTTGAGGGCCTGGAAAGGATTCTAAAATTTGACCAAGGAGCAGACGGATAATGTGTTTTGCTAATCCATTTTATAAGAGAAAAAAAAACGTGGAATATCTAGAAAACGTGCTTTAATTTCAATAGAAAATTAAAAGAAAGCATTAAAACACCGTTATTCAAGTCACATGTATTTAGCTATTGAAATGGCTCTCCCAATAACTGAAAATTAAATGAACACCTTTTTTTAAATGCTAACGGTTACTATTTCAAAGCGCTGATAGTTTCTCTAGCCTTCAGGATATCAACATTATCATTATTATTTGAATATAGGAATGTTCAGAGCGATCCAAATACAGGTAAAATCGATATCACCTAATAGTAATGATCCATTAACTTTACTCGTTATTTTGGTTTCTTAGTGGCTGCAATCCCTATTTAGCGCATGAATACACACTCAGCCAGTTCATCATGTTATAGGTGAAGTATATTCATATGTATTTTCACTAATGTTTGATACTATTTTGCAGCAGTTTCACAATTTTTAAATCTTATTCCAGTTTCCCGTTTACCTGAGCGTTTGATTCCAGGCTCCATGTCCTCCTTCCCATAGTCCTTTCTTTTGTTATTTATTTTAGCAATATTAAATAATATTATGACATGGCTAATTAACCAACAAGAACGTGAAAAAAAACAACATGTCAAATGAGTTAAACTACCATAATATTTTATGTACCCAAATGTAGTATTTGATAAGAGTATCAGTATTTCCTCGGTATCGATCGATAGTTAAATCGCAAGTATCGCACAGCTCACCTGACTTGCGCGGCTAATTGTAGCTGGGGTACAAAATTGTCTTAAAATCATTGTTGTGAGAGAACATTCATGATTAAAGGGGGCGAAGCGAAAAACGTTCTAAAAACGTACATATAAGAATCGAAACCTAGTATTATGATTAATGTTGCATGTGTGGTCGTGATGTCAGAAATTTTAGGTTGAAGCGGGCTGCAAAAGGAGCAACGAGTTCACCAACCCTTCCAGTGGAACTTTGGCGCTTTTCATAAGCTACTATAAAGCGCTACGGCTGGAAAAGTTCGACCAACTTTTTTCTATATGCCCAAAGTTTCTTCCAATAAAGAATGCAAAGAAAAAGTACCCCCAAAGGTACTGCATACATTCATTATGAGCAGAGCCTTGTGGGAGTATAAACACAGGGATGAATTGTCTTAAATAATAAGAGCAGGGATGTCCATCATGCTGCTCTGTTTTGCTCAGCATTTTTCTCATGGTATCAGGCTCTCGCGGCGCTATGAGTCAACATATTTGGGTTTCGCGTTTTCTGAACACGTAGTGGGCCGCCCTGAAGAATATTCCGGCAAAAATTGGTAGGGGAATTGTATTGAATTTAAGGGAAAAATAATAATAATGAGGTAATGATGAACTTCTGTTGGAATGCGAGAACCTGCCGTGTGGTGGAAGTGCCCCACTCCAAAAAAAAAAAAAAAAAGGTATTAATGAACACGTTCAATCCCAAAGACATATTTTGACGTTTTTGTAAGAGTTCAGGTCTCTGTTTTTCTATTTTCCAACATGTGTTTGGCTTAAGGAGGGTCGAAAACTGGCTGCCGAGTTAAGATTTATCCCTGGGTTACGGTGTCCCCGGCTTACGTTTTTTACAGCATTTTTTCCCGCTTTACGCCTTAGTACTCTTAGTACCTTGTTACTAGAGGTAACAAGCACTAAAGTAATCATTCACTGCAAGTAATTAAGCACCCAATTTAAATATTTCATCACTTTTTGAGTACTTCAGTACCTAGACTAATTGAGTAGTTTAGAAAATGACTGATTATTTTGGTGCTTATTAAATATGGCCATTGATTACTTTACGGATTATTACCTAATCAATTAATTTAGGTACTAAGAGTACAAAGAAATCAATTACTTTAGAAAATTAAGCACTGAGGTAATTGTTTACTTCAGGTAATAAACACTAATCAATTATTTTAGGAACAAATGTAATCTATTCATTTATGTACTACATTCCCCAGAGTGATACTTTTTATGCAGAAAGTTATTGATTACTTGGGTACTTAAATACTTCAAGTAATCAATTACTTTAGCGCTTTATTCATTTAGTGACTGCCATTTATGACACACCTTTAACCAAACACTTGAAAAAAACCCAGAAAAATGGATCGAATGTCTAAATGCTTAACCCTTTCATTCCCTTTGGGACAATGCGTCCTATGGCTGTTGAAAAAAACGGCAGCGGGTTTAGGAATGGTAGAAATAACATGAAATGGCCTCCCAAGCATTTCATTCCACAACTATCTACCGATTCTAGTGGCATTTTGCAACTTTTCCATACACAGCCATCCAGTGCGGGGATGACTGTCAACAAGGTAGGTTGTGTTGTATAATTTATCGTCAATGATCTAGTACTGTGGAAATTTATTGATATTATGTGCTATAAATGGGCGTGTTGCTATAGATTACACTTACTATGTACTGTAGGCGTTCGGTGATCATTTTCACTTCTCTGGCATGTTTTTTGTACAAGTATCATGGTCGATGGGATATGCAGTCCCATTGGTATTTGTTGGTGGAAATGGAAATGGGAATTTTTTTAATGAATTTTCCAAGTACTCTAGACTTATAAATAAGTAATATAGGCCATACGTTTTATTAAATAAGATGGGAGTGAAAGGGTTAAAAGAATTTTTTTTTTTTTTTCTGGGATTGAATGTGTTGACGGAGTCCTGCATGAAATAAATTCAGTTTTGTGCGGATAAATATAAACCAGAAATGTTGTGCTTCCCTGATGCCAACATAAAACACTGATCATAAACCTCTGCCGTAGAGCTTCTTTAACATTTACAAGTTATACAACGTACACCATCGCCATCCGCTTGGAAACTTCCGAAATGCAAGGGGAGGAAAGAAAAAAAAAACAGGAGGAGAGTAAAAGAAAAACAAAATAAAAAAAACAAGACAAGTCCTCAAAGCATTTGCCATAAACAACGACGAACAGAAAAATTCTCATTTTCTTAGTTTTTTGTTTTTGTTTCATTTTTTGTTTTTACAATACATTTCTTAAAAACCCCCGCTGGTTAAGGTTATGGTCTCAGGTAGATCGTCCACAGTCAAATCTTCACAGTTTGTGTAAAAGCAGAGAAACATTCTCGCTGGAGTAATAAAATATCGGGACTATTATCAACGTTATTATTCATTATCATCATTATTCATATCGTTTGAGTTCCGGTGGTGTTTTCGTAGAAATGGCGGCAAAGAGGTGTGCTTTGTCCAAAGTCCCTCTCATTTTTAATTAAAAAAAAAAAATCTACCCTTATTTGGTAGCCAATCCAAAGAGTGTCTTTTATCCATCGAAAAATGTTCACGGTTGAGCTTCCAAGCCTCCCGTCAAGCAAACGGTCCTCATAAGACCCCAAAACCCCGTCAGCACTTGTGTGTGTGTGTAGGGGGGGGGGGCAAAAAGAGACGCGTGTAGAAAATAGCCCATCAGACGAAGCGTGGACGCGCGTGTTCGATGTTGCGCGACAGCCGGGCTCCAGATTCCGCGTTGTAATCTTGAAGGCACTTTGTTTCATGGCAGAAAGAAAAGTGGCTTCTTCTTTGTCTCCGGCGGACCGACTCCGCCGCGTCAGGCCTCGCTCATCGGACGCTCGTCCCGTAATCAATCATGTCCTGCGTTTCTTGACCTTTTTTTTTGTTTTTTTTGCCCGTCGTCTTGCGGTCTTTTCGCCGATTTTTCTCTTTGTTCTGCCATAGTACCATCGGTTGGCCACTTGGACTTGTGGGCACAGTGTAGAAAGTACGTAGGCAGCCATGGGGGGGGGGGGGGGGTGGGGGACGAGGTGGAGGTGGTGTGTGGAGGGTGGGGGGGGTCTTAATGCAGACAGAACAAAACGTTGCCGGAGGTCTTGATTTTCTCCTGAACAGCACCAAGCAGATAAAAGAACAAAATGAGGCCGATGGTGAAAAAATAACAACTAAAAAAACCACAACAAGCGATTGGCATCTGGTGCAAGGGAAATGAAGATAAAGATACACAGAGAAAGGTCTGATTCAATTTCCTCCTTCAAAATGTCAGCAGCATTTATATTCTGCTGCCTTGCAAAGATATATATATATATATATATATATTTTTTTTTTCTTCATATAACTTCATAAAATTGTTCTTGTGCTTTACAAACTGCCCTTCCTTCGATGCGCCGCCAAAGTTCACCCTTTGTGCTCGTTGAGAGAGTCCGGCACCGAGGAGCGCTTCCAAAGAAGTCTTCAAAAAAATTAGCACATCTTTATTATTACTTTATCTCATGATGGGTTTTTTCTTTTTTTTTTTTTTTCAAATCACAGTTTAATGCGGTCCGCCGGGGTTGGAGAGGGGAGGACCGTCGCGTGAATCTTTGGTGACGGGATGCCGAGGGTACAGCTCACAGACGGCGGGTCTGAAGGTCGGCCTCTGAGACGACGGCCAGAGGGGTCACCTCTGGCCTTCCAGGAGGGTCAACACCACCGTGACGCACAGCAGCCATATATGCAGGGAAGTGGACTGGGCGATGGCGCTGAGGTCTGGGGGAAAAAGAAAAAAAAAAGACATAACAGCTGAGTGTATTGAGGTTCCTGGTTTGTTGGTTCTCTATTGGGCACTCTAAATTGTCCTAAGGTGTAATTATGAGTGTGAAAATGTGTTTGCTGTGTGCCCTGTTATTGACTGAAAACCAGTCCAGAGTGTACCCCGCTCATTTCCTGAAAACGGCTGGGATAGGCACCAGCACGCCATTGACTCAAGTGGAGATATAAGAAATGAACTGCGGAACTTGACATTTCTGAGTGCATTTGAACGCACCTCATGTCTCGTGTGCATCGAGACGTCTATTTCAACATGTCTCAAAAATCACCTCAGCAGCAAAATGTTTCTTTTTCTTAAAAGTTCTGTTTCCATTACTGGAATTTCTTTGTGCAACTGGCATATTGCCAAGTCTGAGGGTAATGAAAATGCAACAAAAGTTTTTTTGGGTGGGGCATCAAAAGTTCTAGTGGTATCGGTACTTGGTATCGTTATCGGTGACTCATACTGGTACCACAATCATGTAATAAAAATGATTTGCCAATAGGGGGCAGTATAGTACTTTGAGACCAAATCTTAAGGGGTGTTAAATGGTGTTTATTTGATTCCCATTGACGAAAACTACCGTATTTTTCGCACTATGAGGCGTACCGGATAATAAGGCGCACCCTCAATTAATGACATATTTCGAAACTTTTTCCATATATAAGGCACACCGGATAATAAGGCGCACCCTTAATGACATATTTTGACAAACACAATATAGTAAAACTCAAAGTAATAACAATAATAACTCAAATCACTAAACGTCCAATAGCATAATAAGTCAAATGTCAATATGAGCAAACTTGTTCAACTGTAAACACACAAAAGAAAAAGGTAAAGTTTATTTTATCAGTTCATTCCCCATCTACGAATCCCAATCTCAATATTGATCCATATATAAGGCGCACCTGATTATAAGGCGCGCCATCAGCTTTTTAAAAAAAATTAAGGCTTTTAGGTGCTCCTTATAGTGCGGGAAATACGGTAGATTAAAATGACTTTATATCATTTGCGTCAGTTACAAGAGTTTCAAATTTTAAAATTTCTGGCTGGTGGTGTGCCTTGAGGTTTTTCCAGTGGAAAAAAAATGGTGCCTTGGCTCAAAAAAGGTTGAAAATATAAAGAACCACCAAGAAGCCATAACTGATTTTTTTTTTTTTTTATTGCGAGTTGACAACCTGTAAGCGAGTGTTTCAAATGTGCTTACGATTTTATTTTTGCGCATCGGTGGCATTGATCCGGCGGTGATCCCCGTCGGGCGGGATAAACCCCAGTGAGGTCGCGCTCAACTCTTCTTTGATTAACAACATCAGCCACAAGTCACGTTCCTTCAGACCGCATCAGCCATTCGGTAAACGTTCTCCTCCTTTACCGCACGTCGAGTCATGTAAGATTCATGGCGCCGGATTGAATTTTATAATTCATGGTGTCGCCGCCGCGTGTCCCGGGGGCCGGCGACCGGTCCCCGCAACCCCAGAGCCAATCCCTAAAAAAATACCTCCAATAATGATAGATCATAAAATAAATACGCGGCATCGAGTAAAAATTGCAAACTGATTTCTCCCGCAATGATGAAAAGAGACTCGTACGCTCATTTTTCCATGAATTGTTAAAAGGACATGCGGGGTTGAGATGTTTCTGGAGAGAAAGCTCCTTGGAGCATAAAGAAGCGAGATTCAATCAAAGAAACGCCATCGCTTCTGCCTGCCTCAGATTACCTCTTCAAATTCAGGCCATTTTTCTCTGCCCTACTTCTGTTTTTTTTTTTTTTTTTTTTTTCTTCCTCCATTTGTCCATGCTGTCCAATTATGTCCTTTCGGTCTGCTTTCGGGGGCGTCCTTCATAAGATTACAATCCCGTCACCACGGCGACCGGTTGGTTTTCTTCCCCAACAAGAAGCCAGATGACATCTGGCGAATGTCCCCGCTTAGTATTTATACGCTCAGACATTTTTATTTATTGAATGGAAGGTCACGGACGCGGTGGTGGCAACTCACTGGGCGGCGGGTCTCGACACTCCCCTTCCTCCAACGTGACGTCATCGATGGCGATGTCGCCCTCGATGCCCGGTCCTCGGATTCCCTCAAGTACCACCTGGAAAAGGAAAAGTTTGGAAATGCCATGAAACGCGATAAGTGCTTTGAGTGGATGCAGAGCCATAGAAAAAACAAACAGAATGACTTTGCTGTCAAATTTAGTAAAAAAAATGGCAAACAATATGATGATAGTGCAACACATAAAACATGGGATATATTTAAATTCTTCCCGGACCTTCGTAGGACCTTCGAGGAGCTAGGTTTAGCCCGGGTCGTTATTAGAAATTACTTTACTGCACGTTCACATGAGATGAGAACGGTGAATTCATATTAAACTGTTGACAGTACGCGCGGTGGTATATTTACGATTTAAACTCAAAGTGAGACCTAAAAAGTGGGAAACAAAATGAAAACATTCTTACCTGAAATGACGCCGTGGGATGGACGCTGATTTTGGCCTGCTTCCAACGCTCCCCTTGGTTACCGCTTAGCGACCAAACTGGCCCATCCGAGTTAGTCAGGCCCTTTTGCTTCACTAAGGCATTTAGTGTCCCTGTGGGGTAGACCGAGAAAAAAGCCATTTAACTCTAATCTTAAATTTGGGCCACAATTGATTTATTGAGGCCAATGCTGATTTCTTCATTGTATGGGAAATAACATACTGTTGCAGTAGTCATCTTGGGACCTGTCCAATTTGTTTAAAATGGTGGTCCACTGAGATGATTTGCTGATCGTCTTACTTGGGATATTATACCATGCTCTCTTTAACCAAATGACGAATGTTGTGAGATCAGAGCGTGGGAACCTTTATTTAAATTAGGGACTTTTAAAATCAAATAAAAAGAGAGAGTTCGGAGGGGCTGCTTCAGAGAGAGGCAGAATTGACCTTGGGCAGTCCTCCTCCGTTCTCCTCACGCATGAAAAAAAACCTCATGATTTCAATCTTGCAAAACACCCAGAGCTCTTAAATCCCAACTAGACAACAATGTGGATTACAGGCTCGTTAACAACACAGTAACATTCTACGGCAGCGCTTATCCACCTATCAGAACTTTTAAGGCCCTTTTACGCATTTTCATTTTTCAGAGACCTTTGTCACGCGCGTGCATTTTCAATTCATACCGGCGCTTCATCCGACATTCAAAGCCCCGTCGAGAAGGTCAAACTCGAGTCTTGCCAAGTGATACATTTTTAAGTCGGGGCTCTCAGTGCTCACATAAATTATTCCCCATCTCATGAAATTATCACAATGTTAAAGAAACTATTGAAAAACAGCTTGAAAACAAAAAAAAAACTTTTTTGCACGTTTGACACGCACGTGACACGTTTCACCGTGTGAAAACGTTGACTCCAATTAGCTGAGACCTACTTGACCTCATACTGACAGCTACTTAGCGAGCTGTTATGAGCTACCATGAACCCTTGTAATTGTTTTATTTGCTATTATTACAATATTATTAATATTCTTGTCGGACCTTGGTCCCTAAACCTGTCCTAAACAATAAAAAAATTACAAATATTGGACGCCCCCCCACACTAAAATGTTCAAATGTTTAACCCCTGTGCGATATTTTGCCCACATAAATCAAAGGCATTTCACATCAAAGGGAAAGCAGTGAAGAAGGATGCCAAGGAGCTGAAATTTCACCCAGATGGTGACAAAATGCCAAAGTTCAATTATGGCACGACCACTACCAGGAATGTGTCATCCATTTGCTGAAATATGGCAAGAATGTGCCAAAAATGGTCAAAATATTGCACAAGTATGAAAAGTTTTCAGAGTTGCCTATTTCTCCATGTACAAGTCGAAGTTTTTTCCCCTTATTTTCAACCCCCATATTGAGGGGGTCGACTTGTCTAACCACTAATGTCAGAGGCAGACTTATACTCGAGCTATACTCGACTTGTACGTGAGGGCGACTTGTCCACGGAGAAATACGGGATATATCTACGAGTGGTATCTAAACCAATTGAACGCCATGTCAAACTCCTGTGATTTTGCCCTCGAAAAACACGACAGATGATTTTAGTGTAAGGATGCTAGCATTGCATTGAGCAGCTAGCGATTACCTAATGAGTAGCTGTAAACTTTCACCACTGCTAATAGCAATCCAAACTTTTCTGTCACGTCTTGAAGTCTTTAGCACCCCGCTAAGAGACTGAAATCTTCCATGACATTGCAGTTGAGCTAGCCCGCTAACAGCTAGCGGCCAATGCTAGCAGAAAAGAGAAAATTGCCATACACTTCATACATCGGATCCAACCTTTCAAAGAACCCCTAAACTTTGAATTAGAACGTAATGCATTTGACACAATCTAACAACTGCGACTCTTGTCGTAACATGACGGCAAGAGCTCAACGTGCGCTAGCTATCATCACCGGCTTTCTAAAACCGACCCGCGAAATGTCAGTCAGTCAAGCGTGCGCTGACACAACCCGGCATGTTTAGAGCTGTGAAGTTCATGTGATTGTCAGCGACTGAAGTCTGTCGCCGAGGTCGCGATGTGTATTATCGGAGCTGATTTCTGTGAGTCAGACAAGATAGAGAGAAAAAAACGAACACTGGGATATTGTCTGCGCGAGACAGCGCCTGAACCCGTCTCCTCGGTGAGACCTCTCGTCTGGCGCCGGGCTTTGATCTGAAACCGGCAATGACGACACCCGAGTGCAACCGCATCACCCGGCGCTGAAAACACACTGATTGCGCGCCTTCTCTTTTGTCTCTATAGAAGTCGAAATAACGGCGTGATGGCGGAATGTGAGAAGGTTCTACTGTACGACCTCGGCCTTGTTCTTTCATCGCAGCTAGCTTCCCAGCGGGAGGTCAACTCCCGTACTAAACTTGACCTGCTTGTTTATACTTCCCATGGGCGCCGACTCGCTGTTTTCTTTGAACTCAACATTATGCCGGTGGCTTTACATCCCGGGGTACATCCTTAGTTTCTGTGTAAAAGTTGCTAGCAAAACATATAGCTGTCGGGCGAATTTCTCCGTTCAGTCGTGATTCTGGGCTACCAGGTGTTGAGAAGCCGCGTTAAGTGAAGGGTGGAGCTTAATTTAACCTGGCGAACAAATCATCTGTAAGGCATTTCATTTAGGGGTAACTTTGTAAAGATGAATTTGGTACGATCGGATGGGCAGATATTTTGCATTTTTATGAAGAATTGGTGATTGGTCATAATGTCATAATTAGCAGAACAATGATGCAGAACAATTTTTGTTTGTTGAATGATTATTAGTGTTATCAGTGCATTTCAAAGAGCGTCAATTTACACAGATTTTGGCGATTGAGTCGGTTTCGTGCCGATCCTCCGCGAATCAGAATTGTTGAAATTATGGATGTCCCGATCACATTTTTTTTTCTGAATTACAAGATACTGTGTGCTGATTCGTACCACTGCAGTGTATAAAGGACGTAAAAAAGTGTCTTTTTAAATGTGTTTTTTCCTCTCTTTTTTTTAAAGGTAGAAAACCTTTTACATGACTCGCGAAGCTGCGATTTAAACCAAGTAGCTAAAACCTTTAAACGCTCCCCCACAAGCCATGTTTACCGTTTCCGGCTAGGACGCCATGTTGCGTATAGTATATACATATTATTTGTTGTTGTTGTGTCTTCATTTACCAATATCTATGTACTTTAATAGCCTTTAAAAATAAGAAAAAAAAATTACAATCAGGCCCGATTCCCACATATTTCAAGGCCAATTTCTTCTCAGTTTGAGACTTTTTTAAATACTTCAAAATTTGATGTTTACAGTTTGATGTTTTTATTTGGGGTGGCAGATTGGTAGCACATCTTTTGGCGCCGGCTTTCCTGTGAGGAGTTTGCATGTTCTCCCTGTGCCTGTGTGGGTTTTCTCTCGGTTTCCTCCCACATTCAGAGTAGATATGTTGGACACTGCAATTTGCAGGAAAGTTATATGTTTGTACCCTACTCCTGTAGACAGCTGGGATAGAATCAGATATCTTGGAATTTTTCATTCAAATTTGGAAGAATAAATCACCTATTGTTCAACATTAAGACTGTTTCGTTCACCTTGTTCATGTATTACGTCTCAAATGACGTCAAATTTGAAAAAACACTCCATTCGCGGACAGAAAAATGGATCTTTTTGCCGTCAGTGGCAGTGAATGAGTTCATTATTAACAGATGGAATTAGAAACATTGTTGGGGCTGGTGGATAAAGTCTATAAGTTTGAGGTTTTCACGATTTGCGTCCCTACGATCCGGTAGGGAACGTAGAACGATAGAGAGCAAGGCGAGGTAGCAGACCCCTTGCTAACAGAAGGTTCCTTAGCGGCTGGTGGTGAGGTCAGACCTCTGCTCTGCGCTTTGCCACAGGCTTAATCCCATCAAGCTACGCGGCACGGGCACCACGGGCACCACGGGCCAACTTTGATGTGCGCCTAGCTAAACGAAGCGTGACCCTAATCTCAGGTAAGCCGCCCGGCAGCTAACAACGGAGGAGTTTCTTTTGGAGCCATCTTCTACTCGCCTGTCGTCAGCAATGTTGCCACCCGGAAGGCTGCCAAATTGAGTCAACCGCACGACCCCCAAATAGCATCTAAAAATTTCATAGCGGCACAGTTACGTAGTACGGGGGACCTCGGTTTATGATGGTGGACCTAGGCAGTTTGGCAGTAATGAATGGCATGCCATGCAATGAACTAGCTTGCGCAGCGACACGAGGATACGTAGCGCAAAAAGGCGTGTTCTGTTTCCACTCTTTATATTACTCCTTTTTTGTTGGATTGTGTTCTATTTGTGACCAAGAACTGTTTTTAAACAAGCATTTTTTGATATGCAAGTGTGATCCATTCCATGTTATGTTCAAATTCAGGTAATAGCACAAAGAAATATGTCCATCCATTTTCTAGAGCCGTTTATCCTCACAAGGGTCGCAGGCTTGCTGGTGCCTATCTCAGCTAGCCCCGCCTACTGCCCGAAGGCATAGACATATTTTTAACTTTTTTGAAGAATCCAGAAACGTAATAATTGGTACTTATTCATAATTATTATATATATTTTTTCAAGTGTTTGTAAATGGCTGATTCTTCTTTTTATTTTCCATTTTATTTTGTTTGGCTAGGATGGTATATAGTAGTACAAAATTAATCAAGCAATAAAGTCATGTTTTATATCTAAGTAAGTAAAGTACTGTAATTGATTATTTTATGTACTTCAGTACCAAAGTAATCCATCACCTGAAGTGCTGAAGTAATTGATTACTTTAGGTAAACAATACTAAAGTGATTACTTAAAGGTATTAAAATGGTTAAAAATTACTTTGATTGCTTTTTTGAATGCACACTTGATTATGTATGCATAGGTTTATATGTGTGTATGCATGTATGTTTATTTTATTGTATGTATTAATTTGCTTATTTATTTGTTCCTTTCCTTTCCCATTGAGTGTGTGTGGAGTGAGAGTATGTGCGTGACTAAGTGTATGCAGTCTGGTGAATTGGGTTTTTTGTTATAATAATCAAATCTAACAATAAACAATTTCTTAGTGAAGTACTAAAAGTAGTCATTGAAGGTACTAAAGTACCTACTCGAGTACATAAAGAAACCAATTACTAATTCTTTAATAAAGGCGAAGTCAAGTCCAAACTTTCTTTATAACTTTCTATTTGCCCCCACGAGTTTTAACATTATCCGATTATTATTGAATGAGTGGAATATGATTAAAGCAGAAAAAAAAAACCTCTTTTCATCCATCTCAGAGGGTGGCCATTTTGCCACATACTGCCACATGTTATCGACTGAAAAAAAACATCACAAAGCCAAAGGATTCAGCTGTAAACAGGTGAGCCATGATGGTCAGATATTACAAGTGGTAGTTCGAATAAATCAGAAAGAAGAAAATGATACAGTATGGAGACCGGCCTTGAACTCAGCAAGAGCTTTGAAAAGAACCTCATTGGCCAGGTGTAGGCGCATGTTTACAGAAATCTATAAGCCTGATAAGAAACCTATTTCTTCTTGTGCCTTTTGTTGGCTTTGCCAATGCCTGCATGATCTGACATCCTTGACTGAGCGAAAGATTTTTGACGGGTTTGAGCTTTGGATTCAATCGGGACAATGGAAATCTTTTTTAAATGATTGTTTATTTTCATCCATGCAAAGAGGTTTCAAATGTTTGACTGTCCTTCAACACTACACTCTAAAAACAGTTAAAAAACAGGAAAACAAAAACAATATTTTGGTCGAGTTGACAACTTTTTTGGTTGTTTTATGCAAGACAATTGAATTTTTTAGGTTATCTTGAACAAACTTTGTGGGGTTGTTTTATTATTAGACCTTACAAGGTCAGGATTTTTGGGGCCCATTGTAATCAACAGTGGTTTAAAAAAAATCGCTAACCAATCACCAATCTGATCGCAAAACATGGCAATGTCTATTTTAATCATTTGATTCTTAAAAATCGGGTTGTTTAGTTCGAAACAAAACAGAAACTTATTCTTCAATTTTTTACTTTCAGTACTTTTGGGGCCGGTCATGAATGTTTGTTGTTTGTGGAGTGTTTGTTTAAATGTTCATTTCTTCAATGACCCCCCCCCCCCCCCCCCCCACACTAAATATAATGGAAAAACGAGTAAGCTCCATTTCCGTAAACAATGCGGTGTGCATTCCAAAAAAGCTTGCTTTTGGTTTTATCTTTCCAGAGAGCCGTTCCCCAGATGGTCTGGCATGTTCTCTTTGGCAAAGATCAGTCACGAAACCAGGTCCTTGTCTTTCATGTATGCCAATAATTGAAGCCAGGATTCTACATGTGCACAGAGTATTCGAAGCATTTGTCACCGGCGCTCACATCTACGGGACGGGGTTATCGCAAAGCTATCACGTCAGGTTTAGGGCCGAACCTCTCTTCCGACCCGAGAAGCCGAGCGCTAAATGGAGCGTGGCCGCCCGAGATCTAAGCCGGGTTCCGCGTCCTTGACATTTAGCCCATTCATCATAACGAGGCGCCATCCGGGCACGGGCTCGGCCACGGACCAGCGGGGCAGGCAGGCGAGTCCGGATTCTGGCCGGCGATCATTTTGAGCAAATTGGAAATGTCACGGCCTGCTCATCCTCGGCGGGGGGCCCGGAGGAGCTCTCGTTGCGCCGCCTCCTCTCTTTACCGGCCCCTTCTTAGATGGCTCCAGATGTTCGCTCTAGACCTTTGACCTCCATACTTGCACTTGTCCTTACTCCTAATATCAGCTGGACTGTTTCCAAATTTGAATTCCCAGCAATTACAGAAACATGCGCTCAGATCAAAGTGCCAAGTTCAGAGGTAAACACCTAAAGATTTGAAAAAATCCACATCAAAAAACACTAAATTTTTTAAAGATGGGTATCTTCTGACTTGTACTTCCTTGCTACACCACGTTACGGATTTCAATTTTCTAAAAGCACAAAAAACATTTGTGTAGAGCAGAGGTTCTCATATGGGGATACTACCACCCCTGGAGGTACTTAAAGGAACTTCAAATCCTTTCAAAAATAATTATTGAATGAAATAATTGTTTCAGGGAAGTATAAGCTCATAAAACAAATTATGTTCAGTAGGTTATTCAATTTCATTATTGTAAAACGCCAGATTCTCCCCGTACTAGAATGGTTCCACTGTACTTGTCATGTGCCACCTCTCGTTACCTGTCAAGTTGACAAGTGACTTATTTTTGTGAACACATCTCTACTTTGATCCCAAAGAGGACGCTTTAAGTTGAATGGTGCATTTACTGCCACCTATAGTATGGGAGAATATCGTCCGACTGCGGGGGAAAGCTATAAAATGCTGCAAAATGTGTGCTGGCGCGTCAAGTATAAACCGACTTTTCCTGCAGGCGTGTTTTGGCTGTAGTGAATTTCAGTGCAACGCAAATGCAGAAAAAAACATTTTGTATTAAGCAATGTTTTTTTTTTGTATGAGGAAGTAAGAAAAAGTGAAAGGCTTCAACGCATGGATTTTTTTTCACACTGGAGGATTTCTTTGCACATGCAGGTTTCGTTGTAGAGGAGTTTTATTGTACTTGTGTCAGGTACCACATATGGAAAGTGTTTTAGCTAGCGAGAAAGTATAAGCGCATACTATTTCCCATTACAAAAGATGATGAATTTTTTCAATGACGTAAACAACCCAAAAAAAAAACGTATCCGGCACAAGAATAAACATGTCATATATGACGCCACTTTCAATAAGGGATGCGTGGAAAGTCATCTGCGTTTTTGGAATATCCTCCAAAACGCCCCTCGAAAGCCCTGGCTGATTTGGCTCTATTTGGATTATTAATGCCTGTGGAAGGAGAAGGGAGCTGGGTGAGGAACTAAGCGGAAGAGTCAGCCAAGTGGGTTGTACATGGAGCAGAAGGTTGGGGGAAGCGAGCAGGTGGAGGGTGGTTATGGCGCTCGTGCCGCTCGCGTCTCTCTAGAATAGCCGTCTAAACGCTGCCAAACGCTCGCTGCCAGCGTCTTATCGAGGGAGAGGAGCGCAGACGTCAGCCCGCCAGCTGACTTCAGTCACTCCGGTCCCCTCGTGCTAAACCGGAGCCAGCTATACCTTTATTTTTCTAGTTTTTTCCCACATACATGCTCACCGAAGACTCTACATAGGCCGTAGTTGTGATTATATGTGAGATTTTAAACAAATTAATGTCACAAAAGCGGAGATGGATGACTTTGCACCGCTCATTTTTCCAACCGCACAACCATGATTAATGTTAAAATTACATGGTAAAAAAAAAAAGGGCGTCATTTGAAATTATGAATATGTGAGTAACTACGTGTCCTATGCAGAAGAAATTTAATGCTGCGCCTTGTTTAAAAAATAAATTGTTTACTGCTTAAAACTCTTAACAACATACTTAATGGAAATAAATGATTCTTTGGTCTTCCTCTGTGTTTTTTGTAGCATGTCTGGGTGGATACTTTTGTTTGAATCATTGGTGGTCATTATTTATCATGAAAAAAACAAAAACAAAACAAAAAAACAGTTTAAGATGAAATTTCTGGTATACAAATATATATATATATATATATATATATATATATATATATATATATATATATATATATATATGAAAATACATTTTTGTTTGTTTATGTTGTTACAATTTGAGCACTGTTGAGAAATACGTTTTTTTTCTTTTTCTTTAAAAAAAAAACAATAATCAAACACAAAAACATGGCCTGTTAGAATGCTTGAATTTTTATTATTATTTTTTTTACTACTCCAAGCAGAATTGATATTTTTTTTTTTCAAAGCAAAGCAAATGTTTTGGTTTGATTTCGATTCAACACAAAGATAATCAGTACGCTATTAGGCTTTGAAATATATATGTCTATTTTCAAAACACACTGTGTGCGTTCATATACTAGCTGTAGAGTTAATAAAGGCTTTATTTCCTGTGAGAATCTCAGTTGTACCGTCAGTTAACCTTTTAAGTGTTGATCGTTCCCAGGCGGCTTGCAATTTCTGTCAGGGATCGGCTTCCACATAAAGTGGCTTCAAAATGATCTGACAAGACTTCATTTTCTGCTTTGTTAAATCTATAAATGTCAGAGGTGACGGTCCGTAACCTGGCAACACCAACAGAATCGGGGGGGGAGTATTGGTCCTGCGGGTTGATAAAACACCTGGTGGCTGTGGCACTGGCAAACAAAGGCCAAGCCAACATCAGAGGAGGTGACGCTGAACCCCCCCCCTCCAACCAGCACAGGAGACATGATGCATGATTACACCTGTAATCTCCACAAAGCCGCGAGCAGTTATGAGAGGCGTTCACTGGCTTAAACTGGCTGCAGTAATAATGTTTCGCCGCCATTGTACTTGCATCCCAGCAAGTCGGCGACTTAAGCTCTGGGGAGGTTTTACATTTTTATTGCTTGGTGTTAAAGACACCATAAAGCTACTGCATCATGGGAGGAGGCCTGCATGTGATGGCTGCAACCTTTAGTTTGGACCACCCTGAGGAATGGAGCTATTTTATTTTGTTAATGGTCAAATGATGAGAAAATAATGTAAAAATAAAATGTTGTATATCCTGTCCGTGGTAGACTTGCTCAAACGCGGGGTGTTCTCCACTTTAGTATGGAGAAGAACTTTGCTGTGGCTCGCTACATTAGCTTCTTTGTTTGCAATTGGGTGCTTTGCATTGATGTGATTGTCTAATCTTGAGCTGCTTCTGTGGTATGCAAGCTCCTTCTTACAAAGAATCACTCTACCTTGATAAAAGTATTTTAACTCTTTCAGTGCCAAGCATTAATGGTAAATTAAACCTCTAAAGGGCCAGTTTATTTAGTATTTTCATTCACTTTTCAAGGCCAACGGAATATTGTGTGCTAGGAAAGATTGACTTCCATTCTTCAGTTAGAATTGATGTAGGTAATAGCTGTGTTGCAACTGTGGAAACACTGCCATCCGCTGGTCACAGTTAGCACTACAGTTCTCAATTGTCTCATATTAGGTTAGCATTAGTCAAGGGTGTCAGCTCTTCTCCATAAAAAAAAAAAAAACGTATTCGACCAGAATTGTATAATTTATTATTGTTATTACTTTTTAAAAGATGACTCTCATCCATGGCACTGAATGAGTTACAGGTCTCCTATCATAGATATTTGATTTTTTTTGGAGCTTTTAACCATGTTATAATGTAAATTCCTCACCCAAAACGCTCTTAACTTGTTAGCTTTCATTATTGAGGCATTTCAAAGAATTCCTTACTTAGTTCTCGAAGGCCCTCGTACTACCTTTACACCACCTGGCACCCGTGCAGCGTGAAGACACGGCCACATTATCCGAGCAGCCGTGCTTATTTTAAATATTGGTAGTACACAGGAATTGAGGAGAAGAGATTTTACACAGTATCAGTTATGTAAACAACAGTTCCTCTGTTAGATACATTTTTGTTATGGTAGAACATTTCAAAGTGGCGAAAATATGCGTTTGGAAGTTCACGGCTGGACAACCGGAAAGCGTTTGTGATCGCCGTCATTTTATAGAGGCGAATTCCTACAATTGTGAGTGATGGAGAAGTTAGAGGTTAAGTACATGTTAGTTTTGTTGTATAAAGTGAACTATGTGCATTGTGTGAGTTTATACAGCAAACTCATGCCGTGTAAAGACTGCTTTGATGGGGTATTTTATTTTATTTATTTTTTTACTGCGACTACCTTTTTACGTTTCTTGAAACTTGTTATTCACAAGTGAGGGTAGGATGCAGCGAGAGATCCAAAGGCGAATCGGTGCAGCGTCAGCTGAATGAAACTTTGGAGTTTTTGCCAAATCTTTTAAAACGAGTTATTTTTTGTTAGTGTTTTGTGGCCGGTCAATTAAAACGGTGAGGGGGCTGGCTTCGGTCAAGATGTTTCCACTTCCTGGTTGGAAATATCGCAACAAAAAAAAAAACAAAACAAAAAAATAAAAATTTCAGAGGATATTAAATTGTCAATGTGCCAAAGATAAGCAAAAGCAACTCTCACGTGTGCTCCTATTTTCACATTTTCCTTCTGCTTCTGAACTTGCACTCCCACTCACAATAGAAACCCCGAACACAATGGCGGCCAATCAGCATCCACTTTAAGGCGTGATTGGCCTTAGTTTTCCAACCCCCAACAACTCAAGTGGCCTGAGACGTAAAAACGGACCTAATCAGCATACAGAAAGCATGAAGTTAGTTCCAAAATGAGACGAATCAATTCATCTGTTATTTTTTTTTTCCCGTCTGTGTGATCTGGTCTCATCCACACACAAACAAAACACACATCCAAAGAGTTTTCAGTTGGCTGATTGGATCCCGGTGGAGGAAGCTGAAGTGTCTGACAAAAAGCTGGACGAGCGTTCCCCCGACAGTTTCGCCACCTTCAAATGGTCCGCGCAAGTTGTTTTCACCATTGGGGAGGGCGTCTCGGGGGGGGGGGGGGGGGGGGGGGGGGGGGGGGGGGGAACGCAGGCGGCGCCGTCACCCGCTTTGAAATGTTGCGTCGGAACAAGGAGCTATACGGTCAGATATATTTTGCCGAAAACAAAGTGACAACCACGCAACGGCTGCCTGAGGAAAAACGCCGCCCGCGAGGAAGCAGACGTCCATTTTCTTGAGTCTTTCATGACGCAAAGAAAACAAGCGCTCCATCACGACAACGCCGAGCCTACGAGCGCACGCTATTGTGCGAGATACGCAGGTGGCAGATAGCTTCGGGTTCCGGCGCGTTCATCCATCAATTCGGGCCCTCCAGGCTTCCGTGATGTCTCGCGCATGGTGAATAACATTCGCTGTAGCGATTCCTCATTAATTGTGTTTATATACACCGGAAGGATAATTAAGGCGCGAGGAGCAATGATGCCTGTTATTGCATACATTAGGCTGGTGGGGGACATCTCCAAATCTCCATCAAGATGTTTGTTCAAGTTTGGACGACGCCTAGTTGACTTATTGTGAGAGATTGGGCTTTATGGCAAACTGCATTTTTTTTTTTTTTTTGCGAAAGCCTTTGCAATTTTATTCGACCCGTCTGTCTCCAGGGTTCCAAATTGGTATCGGATTGGTATCATTTTTTTTTTTTTTTTTTTTTTTTTTAGGGTTAGGGTTGAATTTTTTTTCAGTTTTAGACTAACCTATAACCTGTATACACGCTGTAAAAAGAACAGTTGTTGAAAGTTGATTTATATTGATTTTCCTTTTGTTATTGGTATACGGACAGTTTTAGGTAAACTTGTACAATTTTTAAAGATATTAATTTTATTTATAGTCGGCGCAATGAGTGGGGCAGGCTTTGTAAAAAATAATTACAGCAATAGAGTCTAGTTTGAAAATGGCATTCTGATTAATATTGTGCTTGCAGACCATGAATTAAGCAGCAAAATCCACCTGTTTAATCCTTTTTTAAGAGAGCGGCCATTTTGCCACTAGCTGTCCACCAAAAATTACATCAAGGTTGCTCGGGAATCGGGTAACAACCAATCAAGGCTTCCCTTTTTTTCTCACATTTTCCCCAAATGTTTGTCTTCAATTAATTTGAGGAGAAAATTATTTTTTGATGCACAAATACTTTTAAAAACACTGTGCTCATTGCCGTCAACTGAAAATGCCATCAAGTGCGGAAAGCTCAGGTAACAGCCAACAACAACCAACCATTTGTTATATAGGTTTTACGCAATAAGTACATTAGTAGATTAGTATGGATGACGCATGTCAAGCTTTAAAAAGGAGACAGGCGCCGTGACCCGACCAAGGGGCAAAAGCAAAACGAGGTCGCTCTTGATTTTCCTGGGACTAGACTGGAAAGAGCTCTGAGAAGGTCAGGTTCCTGTGCTCTCCTCGTGAGAAAAATACCCTAGTTGTCTTCCTTCCTGTTTGTTGTTTATGAACTGTTTTAGGTTACTTGTACCTAACAACATGCTATTTCAAGGGGTTCAAATAAGAACAAATGATCTTTTCCAGAAAAGCAACAAACCAAACCAATCACGTGGCTCTTACCTATGTGTTTCCCATACATGTGGTAGAAAAAGCCGAAGCAGTACGCCGGAGGGTTGGTGATGCCGTAGGGATTTTTGGGGGCGATGTTGAAAAACGGACTGACGAGCCGAGCCTGATCCCCTTCCTTCCGCGGCCTGGACGTTTCGATGTACATGTAGAAACCTTGGATCAACAACAAAACAAACAATTCTGAATTTAACCAGCATTTTTTTTATGTGAAAACACATCACAAATTAGCCTTGGCTCTTAATGGTGCGTGACAGCCCCCCCCCCCTGTGCTGACTACCTTGTTTTTGCATTGACAAGAGCAAACTACACAAGACAAATCCTTTGCTTATCTCTTCTTTAATGAGAGCCTTTGTTGGAAAGGTTTGCGAGCTTGCCGCCATTATCGATCACAGGCAGGCATGACAACGGCCAGTTAAGGCTACCGAGCGGCCCGGCTCCTCCCGACAGCCAAAAATTTAATGGAATATCTCTCCGGGCTGAATCTCACATAATTATTCTCAAAGAGGAACGGGGGCCAGTAATGAAATGCCGGACATTTTGAGACCATTAGGTGATTAGAGCTGATGTATTATTTACTGCTTCAGCTGCTGCTCCTGCTGCTGGAGTTCCACTGAATTTCAAAGTCCCGTCATAGATAAGCTCCTATCCTCCATTCTATTTATTCGCTATTCATCTCGACCGTTGAATGGATGATGAAGACGGCGCGCGCTCAACGCCACGTATGGTAACCGAGGCAACCGTGGCGAGGGAGGCGTACAAGATGTTTTGATTGTATTGCGTCAAGCAAATTGGCCAAGGCATCCATTATGCAGCTGTAACTTTAAATAATTCAAACTTGTATTCTTGTTTTTTTCTTTTATATAAAATAGTGGCACTTTCAGTGGCATGTTCTAAAAAGCCTTTGAATTAATCATGTCCATCATTGCTAATTTCATATCTCGCCAAGTGCAAATGTATGTATGTGCAGTATGCATGGGTTGCGTGTAACCCAGTAAGGGTCCATGTGAATGTGGGTTTGAGTTCTGTGATTTAGCACCTTGTTTTGAACTATAATTACACACATTGTTTCGGCATTTTTTGCAGTAATAAGTGATATTTTTTGTTTTTTGTAAATATATCTAATATTTTATCGACAGTGTTTCCCCGCTACATTGCGTTTAAGTTCTTTATGTATCGCAAATTTTCATTTATGACAACAACTTTTTTTTTGCAGGTTTTGCAGTTTTTTTAAAATAGCAATTTTATTTATTTAAAAAAACAATCAACTTCTAATACACGGATTTTAATGTATGACTATATATTGCAGGTTTACCTCGCTATTTTTTTCTTGATATTATTCTTCCTTTTAATTCGGAACAGGCATTAAAGTGATAGATTTTATATATTTCCTTTTTAACAGAAGAAACAAATGAAAAAAGGGAACAAAGGAAAAAAAGTTCAACTGCTCCATGGATTTTGGTGATTGAGTATTTTTGAGAACCTTCGTGATAAATGAGGAAACACTGTTTGATAAATGATTTTCATGTACAACAAACTGCTTAAAAAAAACACATTTTGCCACTTGCTAGCAACTGAAAACATCGCGTGTGCACAAGGCTCTTAGTAACAGCCAATCACAGCTCCTTTTGTGACTGTCACATGACCGACTGGTGAGCCATGATTGGTTTTTACTCAAAACAGACAAATTATTAACTGTTCTACTATTGAAAACGAATAAATACGTGGACTCAAGCCTGCAGTAACATCCAATCATGGCTCAACAACCAATCACGACTCAGCTTCAAATATCACATGACTAAACCAAAAACAAAACTCTTGTGCATGAAAAAAAAAATGTTTATCAAATTACAACAAATTATTAACCTTTTGCAGTTGAAAATGACTAAATCCTGATTAAAGCCTCTAAATATGCCTTAAAGGGGAAGTAATCCCCCTAATTTTCTTTACAGTAGTATTTTTTGCAGCCAAACAACGACCAATCGCAGTTCAGCTTTAAAACTTCACATGGCCAAACTCAGATAACAGACGAGCCGTGATTGGTCGCTGTCGAAGCCAAGAGCAACTGCGACGTCTTTTTGAAATAGTAAAATCTCGATTAAGGCTCGGTGTACTCACCCTGCTTGGAACCGGCGCGGTCGCCGCTGGGCCCCGTGTTGGGCGTGTACTTTGTGTCGCGGGTGGCGGCGCTGTGCCGCGTCCAATCAAAGTCGTCGTTTTTGTCCTGGGTGAACATGCAGATGGGCTCCTCCTCAAAGCTGCAGTGGAACTCTCCTGACGAGAGTTAGGAACGTACAGTCAGTGTGTGCGCGTACTGTATATTCCCGAAACCTGCGGCCAGTGTGCGTGTGTGTGTGTGTGTGTGTGTGTCTCCGGGGAGATCTACAACAGCAAAGGCCTAATTACGCCAGTCGATGTAACGAACAGATTTCTAAATTAAGACGTGAACTTGCGCTGACTGCGACATTGGCGAGCTCATGCGGTGGTTTTTCCTTGAGGGAAAAAAAGTGCTCACAATGGAGGGATTTACTGCTGCGCCTTGTTTTGTTGCACCACAAATAACCCGCATTACGCGTAATGCGTTCCTGCGAGCGCGCGTGCGCGAAGGGACGCGAATCATGATAGATTTGACTCAAACACAAAGCGCACGGCGTCAAATAAAAGTGCAGTTCTTGTTGAAATTGTGTTAAAATGCGAGGGGTTTGATTTGAAAGAAAATGTAAGCGAATCTAGAGAATTTTTTTTGTTTTGGGCAAAGTTAAAATGACAAATTCCAGCATCCAGTTAGCTAGCTAGCTAGCTAGCTACGGTATAACAAACGGAAGGAAGCCGGTGTGTTTTGTATTGTGACTGACGGAAGCCTTGCAATTTGATTATGTATCATAAACATAAATGACTAGATGGACCATTTATAGTTTTTAATTAAAATATTAAGGTAATTTCACACCCATCGTTCTTCTTGATATATGTCAGCCATTACGGAGTGATGGAAAACCCACAGTCAAACTTTCAAACTGCTGCTCTCTGCTTTGCGCTACACGGCTCAAGGACAAGGCAGGACTCAGAGACGGCTTTTCTCAGATAGCTATTAATGCTCCGAATAACAACAAAACAAGAACACACCGCAGATAAAAAGTGCACTTTGTGAAACTATGCTTTTATCCGATAATATTTATTCTATTTAGTATTCATATTTATTTTATGTGTACCAATCAGAGCAGGGCTCACAATTCCGTTGTATACCAGCTGTACAATGACAATAAAGGCATTCTATTCTATTCTATTTGCAGTTATTAACACTTGATGCATATAAGGACCTTTTTCTGTCTGAGGACATAATGTCCAACTGCATTTGAATGCACCACGCAGTTAGCAGCTTGTGCCTTATCGTACAATGACTGCGTAACTGACTGGCGGTTTCTCAGTGTAATTTATAAGCGATCGGATAGGATTTTTCATGCATGGGGGATGTATCGGCATATTAAATTGTCCTTAGGTGTGATTGGGTGTGTGAATGGTTATTCCTCTCTGAGTGCCTTTTGATTGGCTGGCAAACAGTTCAGAATGTCCCCTGACTACTGCTTGAAGCCAGCTGGGATAGGCAGCAGCAAGCCTGCGGCCCTTGTGAGGACAAGCGGCTCTAGAAAATGGATGAATTAATTCAAGAAGAAAATCAAGTCAAAAAGTCTTATAGGAAATGAGGTCTTGGTTAAAAATGACCCGCTATACACAGTTTGCTAGCCGCATACGAATGTTTATTTTTGAAGGTGCGCGTAGCTTGAAGTCCATAGGTGCATGAATAGATAACGCCAAGTCGCGTGCAGGGAAAAGATGCAAAATAGGCGTGCAGAAGAAGCAGCCCACGAGCGGCGCAGTCAGAACCTCCGCGTAATCCGCGCAAAGAAACAAAGCTAAACGGCTAACCGGCGGACACGGCGTTGCCCGGCGGTGTCCTCAAAAGAAGCGGCGTTTAACATTTCGCATGCTGGGCGGATGGTTCTGCTAAATATTCATTGATTTATTTAAAAGTAGCTCGCAGCCGTTTGCTGAGTCACGACCTTGAGCGAAGCGGCGTGGGCGGCCGCGAGTCAGGTGAGTTTGCGTGGGCGTGCCGAGGAAGAGCGAGCCCAAAGTGGTCGGGCGCGAGGTCGCGCCGACCAGGAAACCTCTCACCTGTTCTCACCTCTCCGTGGGCGCACTGGTTTTTCAAATGAACCGGGAGTGGTATTTGCTTTTCGCCCCAGGGGTTTTGGATCGAATGAGAGGTTGGGGGAAGATAAGATATATTCATGCAGAAATCGGAGTTTTTCCGAACTTTTATTTAGGAGCGCGGGGTGGAAACCGTCGGCGGATGCGGACATGTTTTCAAAAGTATATGAGCAAGAGGTGCGACGAAAAATTGATAACTAATAGCTATAGCAGTAAGTGGCGGTCGAGTTTGCGCTCGCACAGCCCAAAACTGCCAGAATAGATTTAAAAAAGAATAAATGTTTAATATATGAATCAAACTGTTATTTGAATTATTTCCATATTACTTATTATGGTTTTCATTTTCACTTTCATGTATATATTTATTTCAGTTTTTATTTTCATTTATATTTATTGTCGTCTATATATTTAGTTTTTAATGCCATTTATTTATTTCAATTTATAAATGTATTGTTCAGTTTGTATTTTCATTTATTAAAGTTATTTCAATTTATTTTAATTTTTTAATTATATTCGTCATTTATGTATGTATGTATATATGTATGTACAGTACATGCAGTTTTAATGCCATTTGTTTATTTCAATTTACATGTGTACTTAGTTTATTTTTGTTTATTTATTTAGTAGTTTTTATTTCAATTCATTTGTATTTCTTTAGTCATTTTTTGTATATTGTATTTTTGTAATTTTTTTATGTACTGCACTGTATGTATGCATGTCTGTATGTACAGTTTTTAATGTTAATTATTTAAATGTTTTCTATTCATAGATGTGTGGTTATTTAGTTTGTATTTATATATTTAGTTTGTATTTATATATTTAGTTTGTATATATATATATATATATATATATATATATATATATATATATATATATATATATATATATATATATATATATATATATATATATGTATATATATATATAGGCAGTATTGGTCCTCCATAGATTATTGATGTACAATGCAAGTTGATAACTTAGGTTTGTGTGTCATGACGCCATCTTTGTCGACTATCACTATGGATTCCATTCAAATGCATTTGGCAGGTAATGTTTCAGATTTACCATGTACAGGTGTCATGTACGCCATACTTACTTAGGTGAGGGTTGATGGGAGCTGTGGAAGACAAGCAAAAAAAAAAAAAACAACATTAGAAAAGCTTGCCATGAACCAAATACATGGAAATATAACGTATTTAACCTTCGTAATTGTGTTAGATAAAGTGGCATGACCTTGTGGGTGATGTCAGTTTGTCTGCTTGTGAGTTTATGGAGGTGAGTTGTGGACTACAGCAGCTGTTTGCTCCATTCCCGCCTTAAATGCATCAGCGACATGCAAGGGCAAGGTTGTCCCCCCCCCCATTTCACACAAACACACAATTTGCGGACATTTCTAAGTCAAGATAACATTGTATTTCCAGTGGAACAAAAATATATGTATGTCAGCCTGACCACTTTAATAGGATTTCTTTTTTTCTTAGAAATGCTTTTAGCGGCATTGCCGAATCTCCTGTACAAGGTTATTCTCATTTAGAGCTCTAAGCCCATTTCATAGTTCCGCAAAAACATCAAAATGAACCACCGTCGCGTTCACTAATCACATTAAACCCTTCACTCGTCCTTTCTTAGTTCCCGGCTCCGCGGTTAACAGTGGCGCTCTCCATTTTAAGGTCGGGGGGGGGCGTCACAAAAGTGGAGGCAACTGCAACCAGTCAGTTTTTCTGCACTTTGGGGGGGGAAAAAAAAATGTTTTCCAAGCAGGGTAAACAGCATTTAACCTGCCAGGAAGATTCATGAGTATTTTCCAATGATCGATGGCTGACCGACCAAATAGATGTGATGCAGCAGCTCAAGCACAAAACTATGTAGCTGCATGATTTATGGACGCTCCCCAGCCACTAAGGGAAGAGAGGAGGGGTGGGGATTGATTAGAATCCAAACAATTAAAGCCAGTAATAACAAATCATTCCCGCAACGCAAAAGTGGTCCTTAAGCCTGTGGAGACACAGGGTGGATGCTGAGCTTTGGGTTGCCCGTTGCTTCTTGGAGTTATTGAAATTCAGCTTTTTAGAGGGAAAAGACACACAGGCAATGTTTTTTTCGGTTTTTATTTCAAACTTTTCAACACAGTTGAGAAACAAGAGCAGGACCAACATTTTCAACATTACACCGTCACACTTGGATTGTTAGAATACTGCACCAACACAACAGTGGGAAGGGGGCTCCTCCTCCCTGTGGTCCCTTCTGAAGGTTTCTTATTTTCCCCAATTGGAGTTTTTGAGTTTTTTCTTCCCCTTCTGGGAGTTTTGTTCAGGGGATGTTCAGACTTGTTCAGACTTCTTTCCACCTGAGACCCTTTGAGACTTTGGTGGTTCAGGGCTATGCAAATAAACTTGATTTTAACAGAAAGTCACTGTTTGCGTTTTTACTCGTGCAGTGCCCCTAGTGGTGAATTTCAAACTCAAAATCAAAAATTTAGATTTTTGGAAGATTGCCCTCTGGTGGCCAAAGGAAAAAATAACAACAAATAAGCAGCACTGGACTTTAAGCCGAAGGGTTCAAAACATGAGAAAAAAATGGTGGTTTACAGTCTAAAATTTATGATTATATATGCTGTATATTTTATGCACTTTATGTGTGTACATACAATGTCCGTCAGGGGGTAAATCCAATTTCGTGGAATTCACTTTTTGGGTGTTTTCTAGTCCCCATTACACTTAAAAAAGTACTTTACACACCGCCGCTTACTCTCAACTCTCAAAATACCGTCCCTAATAATGTGCCCGGCGATGGTGTTTATGCCGCAACTGTGGGGGTGCGCTCACCATATAAACACTTTAATAATCTTTTATGCTGCCAATCCAAACCACAGCGGACTGCGCAGAATGAATAGCACTGCAGCATAGCAAGTGTGCGCGCATGTTCGAAGGTGGTTGCCGCCGCAAAAAAAAAAATATATTAAATGACCACTCGGAGCCTAGGGCCTTTTTTTTTCCCTCCACGCCACCCTCTCTTCTTTCTTGCACGAGCGCGCTCACAGATAATATGTTTTGTTGTCACGTTTTATTATTTATTTTCCTGTTGTTGTTGCCGCTACCTGCAGCTGGCTCGCTATTTGGTATGGTCCGCATGAACGTGTCTGCTCAAGCAATGCGTCTTCTCCCACTGAGGAAATCAAGCCGAGGGAGCCCAGAGGCTACTTCGCTGCTACTTTGCACACGGTCTCAAACGCACAAATGGGATTTAACTTGCAATTTAACGCAGCGAAATATATCGGCTAAGTGAAAACAAACGGGCTGGAATACAGCGCCGAAGTTGATGCAACTATTTCACACGATATGTTGTTTAAAATGGAGGACGAAGAGCCTCACACGATGACTGATGATGAAATGGAGAAGCTCGCCGGCGCCAATGTTACGCATCACTTTCGCATGACAATCCCCCAAAAAGGAAGAGGAAAAAGCTCATTATGTGACTGAACCAATGCTGTGAAGTAACTGTATTTTGGTTGTTAAAATACAGTGGGTTGGAGTTTATGAAATTAATTGTTGGGAGCGTAACACGAATTTGCCGTATGGCGGCCAAACCAAACCTTTGTTAACTAGCTAATGCCTGTAAAACCTCAGGTGAAAACATAAAAAATGTATATACATATTAAAAGTAGGTGACAAAATAGTATAGTGAGCGCTACTTATATAAAATACACATGTATAGAATTAAATAATATAATAAATAAAAACATATACAAGATTTATTATCTTGTTGTGGCCATGTTCCCTAGCAAGAGTAGGCTAGGCTAGCTTGATTTTTTTCAGCTTCATTTCCATACTAATCAATTCTTTACTTCTCCCTTTAACATCACTGGCGATCTTTAGGCTAAATAAATCTTTAACATGCTGCTATTTTGACACCGTGACGGCGACCAATGGCAGACCAGCATCTTAGCGACTCAGTGATGCTGACCAATAACAGACCAGCATTGTGGTGGCAGTGACTCGTGTAGTGACGTGTGAGACAACTGCACGCACACTGACCGCCATGTTTGAGAAGAGTTGTTTTTGACGTCATAAGGCAAAAAAAACGGCGTAAAGAGAGGACATAAAAACGTTACGGTCCACCTCTTACGGTGAAAAAAACATAAAGCAGGCACGTCGTAAACCGGGGGTCCACTGTATTATATTTTAGCAAAGGCCTAAATTGGCACGCCCAAATCCCGAGTCCATTCGAGTACCTTTACCACTTCCACGTCAAAGTCCAACAAATGAAAAATCAAATTTGCTGTGCGAACTTTAGCTACACCAAACGCTGTCTGAATTGCTTTACCAAACGGTCAGATTCACTTTTTGAAAACATATTTGTGGTGTACCAAAACTGTCCAATTCGCTAACGAAACCAGGATCGATAACAGCAGCACCCAGAATGGATTTTTGTTTTTAGTAAACTTTTAAATGTGTGTTTCCCATATTGTGCTAACTATCAAGTACTAAGGGTGTTTTTTTTTTCTTTTAGTAAACTCGTGTATTGGATGGATGGATCTTTAGAATATTTTTCATGTCTTTACCTATTATTAGGAATCTGCCCCAGTTGCCGTGTGCCTTTTTGCAGTACCCCGGGGACTTATTTTATCTTAGATAAATGATCTCAGAACTAAATTTACACAGTAGTTCTTGCAGGCCGAGCACACAATGGTCCTCCAGTGCGCTATTAGTGAATCAAATGTGCTTCTTTGGCCGGGAAAGAGCAAACACTACATGCGTATGCTTGCCAAAAAGCATTTTTAACAATCGCCTTTCATTAGGACGCCATTAAACAGTGACTGCGCACACTTTCCGATAATAAACCTATCCGAAGAATGCGCACGTCCACTCATAATGACATAACACAAACTGTGCTGCCTGGAGTTTAACACTGAATCAGCAGCACGCAGGAGGTGTGTGAAGGCGTATGTGTGTTTAAATCACTGCTGCGTGCACTCAAGTGTTTGCTGGCTGAAAATGAATCATTGCAGTGACCTTAACAAAAAAATCATTTCTGATGATTGGTTGGTGAGCGCGTGTAATTAATATGTCTTTACCGGTGTTTTATGATGGCGGAATAATCATTTCGGGCTTCAAAATGGAAAAGGGATTGATGTCCTTCTCTGACACTAAATTCTTTATTAGCTGTACATGTCATTTTTTATGAACGTTTTAATTCTTTTCACTCGTACGAATGGGAGAAAAATTATTTGAAGGGAACAATGAAAGCTAATTATTGCTACCTGTATGTAAGTAAGAACTAAGCAGACACAATAAATGGAAGCGTGGAATTGCCAATATGGCGTAAACAGTTTTGAATTGCAAACTCATTCAAAAAAGAACTTGCAAAACTTTTCAATTTTTTTTTTCCAAAAATTTTAAAGTACTTGCAAGGATGTTCAAATTTACTTGATATTAAACGTGATGGTGTATTAAAGCCTGGGGTTAAACCCCTTAGCTGGTTTTGTTTTCGTGTTACACTTATATTACTGTGTTGTTTTTCAATTGCAATGTAATTGAATAATCACAGACATGGTGTTAACTTTAAGTATAAGTACTAAAACAGAAAAAAAGAATTACTGTGTGCAGACAGAAGTAGTCCAGCGCCTGAAGAATGACGAACCGGAACAAAAGAAAAAGTCAAATGTCGCCCCCTAGTGGTGGTGGAACGTTGGGCAAAAATGCACAGACAGACTAACGGACGTACGATTACAATTTTGTCTGGCTTGAAAAAAATGACAGACCAACGATGACGAAAAGGGGGCGGATCCGCAAAAAAATGTAAGTTGCCCACCACTGATATTTAAATATACCTGTAAATGTGTTTGAATGAGTTTGTCATTGAAAAATGTTTCGTTTATAATGGCAGCTCCATATGGCGATAACATTATGAATAAATTATAAATATCCCATTAACTATGATCCCAATATGAATAATATTCTTACATTCACTTAAGTAAATCTTTTACATATTATTCATTCTTAAAAAAAACAAAACAAAAAAACCCACTGCAAAAACACATGGGTTTGCAACCAAGAACAACAGCTAAATAAAGTAAGAAAAAAATACTAATTAAAAAATATTGATTGGTAATAATGTGATACTGGATCGTTACTGCTTCTAATGTAAGTCCACTCTGTTATTTCCTTTAAATGCATCAAAAACCAACAGAGGAGTTTTTTTTTTTTTTTTAAATGACGGCAGACTTGTACATTTGGAGCTTCCGCCGCAGTATTTTTTATCTTGAGGATGTGCGCTGAGTGTAGCTTTGTGCTGCATCCTTCCCAGTGTAAACAAACGGCTTAAAAATGAACTCCTCCTTCCAGGATGTGGTCTAAGCAGGTGCTGAGTTAGTCATTGTGCGGCGGTGACACAGCCATCCATCAAGGCTCCGGCTGGGGACGCCGTAACTGCTTTTCTTTTCTCGCCAACTCTCGCCAAAAAGCCTTTAACGAGCTCGTTGAAGTCTAAGAGCCACGGTGCTAAAACTTCACTGTGAAGTAAACTAAAAGAATGGAAACGACCCTCCGAAATTTTGTACGTACAGTATGTCATGGAATTATGGTCTCGCGATGACAACCTTGCCCGAAACAAACAATTTGGAAGTAGTGAAAATTTAAACAACTGTTTGCAATGGAAAACCGGTCTAAAAACTTCCTTAACCCTTATTTTGAAAAATTTGGGGTCATTTTCTTCCACATCATTCTCACATTATTTGTAGGGATTTCACACTCCTGTAATGCTATGTTGACTTTGACATGTTTTCACAATCTGGGTGAAATTTCAGCTCCCTAGTGTGTCCTTTCAATGCTTTCGGTCTGATATGAAGTGAGTGCATAAATAAACACCCTTGACCAATGGAAACTGGATCAAATTGTTTCGCATAATACAAGCTCTTAATGAGGTTGATTTTTGAGTTTTTAATCAAACAACGTGATTTTATCGGTTGCAGTTATTCAAAACTACGCTTCATCTTTCTGAAGGGCTCCGGGCGAGTCTACCAAAAGTAAACATCGATTCCATATTTGCAAAGTGAATTCTGAATTAAAAAAAAAAAAAGACATATATGCATATTTAATGGCGGCCTATGAAGACCGCATATATGTAGCACGCGTACGGGGATAGCATGAATGCTTGTTTTTCCAACGGAATATAAATATAATTTTTAAGGCCGTGAAGTTTTCCCTATTAACAGCGGTGGAAACATTAACGGAGGACAATACGCAGACGATCGCAGTCTATCTTGCGGGTTGAGTCGAGCGAGAAGAGTGCATTCATCTCAGACCTACATTAGCCCGTGACGCCACGCCGTGCGTGGGAGAACAGAAGCAGCCCTAGAGTGATAATTAGTCCGGTCTCTCGTCGGGCAGGCGGTTCGCACATAAGGGGAAGGCTCTCTCTTCTTCTTCCTCTTCACTTTATAAATAAAAAAAGAAGAAATCTTTGTTTCCTCCTATCTGGGTTCTCGCTCCTTCTGCTCCGTCCTAATTAGCCTCAATTCTCACCATTCTTCTTTGATTGAGTTCAGCCGCCGACGACGGCTCGGGAAGCGGGGTACTCACGCGCCAAACCTCGTTACGCGCGCGCTTGTCATTTATGGAGTGAGGTGTACTCGAGATAACCCTCGCGGGACACCACGAACGCACGGTCGGGAACTTGAAAAGCCATCTTCAAAACGGGCTCCGTTTCCGAATGAAACCTCCCAAAAATGTCATTTAAAATCCAGTGACGGGGATTTGATCCATTTGCGCCTCTGACCCCATCTAAACGTTTGACTCACGCGGTGCGTTCGAGGGCTCGCGAGCAAAAAAAGCTGACCTGACTCAGGCAATAAAGGTCAGGACGGAAGGAGGCCATGAGTCGCTTGATCAACATTCATTTGGCTCAAACGAGCGAAGGAGCAAAGCAAGCTGATTCCCAGCTGTCTCCCGGTGACTGACGGTGTTGGATGCAATTCTAATTATTTTAATGAGTTCACTTTTTCCCGGCCCGCTCTCTTGCATATCATACATAATGCGTCGCTTCCTCGACGTAATGAATTTGCCGATGCCTCGTGCCGGGGTGAACTTTTGATGATTCGCTGAATAATACAACGGGAAAACTCATCTGGAGTTAATCTAACGCAGGTGTGCTCGATGCGTCGATCGCGGGCGACTGGCCGATCACAAAGGTAGTGTCGGTAGAGCGCATGACATCACACAACATGCCCCCCCCCCAAAAAAAAAAAGCGCAAACAACGATGCTAAAGTATAGTTTTCATTTAACCAAAGCACTTCAGTTAATATTAAGGTTTACAATACAGTGGGCCCCCACGTTACCAGATTAATCCGTTCCGCGGATGGGCTAATACGTTTAGAACCCCAGGTAAAAATTGTACATACATATTTAAAATTGGTACCAAAACAGTATAGTAAGTGCTACGTATATATAATATACCTGTATACATTCAGAAAACATCATAAATAAAAATTATAGGAAGGCTTTAATTACCTTTGTTTGTTATGCCCATATTCCCTAGTAAGGCTACCCTAGGCTATGCTAGCTTCGTATTTCTTGATTATCTCCAGCTTGGTTTCCATATAAATCATCTTCTTCTCTCTTTATCACTAGCAATCTTGGGACCCGTGGCTAACGCTTTCAACTTTGAATTCAGCAGTAAAATGGACGATAAATACGGTTTTGTAACCACTCGCGATAGAGCAAAGCTTTACCGTTCCGCCATTTTAAAACGAGTGAGGCTGACCAATAGCAGACCAGCATCTCCGTGAGGAGACGCTGACCAATAGCAGTCCAGCATTGTAGTGACGCGTTGCATGGAGGCAGTTAGGCAACACAACAGAAAATAAGTACAATTACCTAAAAATACCTGCAGATGGAGACAAAACAAAAGAAATACAGCCAACCCTCTAGGGTCATGACAGTTGTTTTTGTCGCAAAGCGGGGAAAATACCGTAAAGAAGAGCCAAAAAAACTCAGTATTCCACATCGCAACATGAAAAAAAACGTAAGACAGGGACGCTGTAACTCGGGGGTCCACTGTACATTATTATTTATGCTTCAGTGCTTGTGTTGAGTTTCTTAGGGATAATTTTTGAGCCGCTGAGCAGCAAAGGACTCTAATATGGCTAACGCCGATCAGCATGTGCATTCTATTCACTCTGAGCTGCATCGGCAGCCTATAATTTTAGCTCTCCGGTAGCACCTTGCGCTCCCAACCCAAAGTCACGGACCAACCCCTTTCAAAAAAATGATAGTGATTTTATCAAACTATAACAGCAGCTGCTTTTGATTCCTCCAAACTTGATAACCATACTCCTGCAAATAACGGCTGAAAATTTGCAGTAGTCGGGGAAGATGCATTAATTTTATGTACATGTGCTAATAAATTCCAGGAATCTCTTTTAGTAGAAATGAGTACTCACCGCTATAGGTGACAATCCTCACAGTGGAGTCGCCCTCGCCGAAACGGGTGATGGGGGTAAGGCGCACCTCATAGGACTCAGGCTTGATGAGGTCGGTCAGGTTATGGGTGATCAGCTCCCCCTTGTTGATGGTCCAGTCTACGGGAATCTCCTGCTCCCACCATCGTTGCTGCCCCATCTGTGGACATGTCAAGCAAACGGACAAAAACCGAGAAAAAATATGCATACACATATATTATCGCTGTCAATTTTTTTTTAAAGATGAATCACACCTTTGAATTTTTATTATGTTTATTAAAAGGGCTTTTTTGAAGTTTAAATTTTGTGACGGTCATGTTTTTGTCGTTGGTTCGCTACTAGCGTTCTTGCTAGCAGCTGCGTCAAAAACATGTTTGGCTTTTAAAGACGAATCACACCTTTGAATTTTTATTATGTTTATTAAAAGGGCTTTTTTGAAGTTTAAAGTTTGTGACGGTCATGTTTTTGTCGTTGGTTCGCTACTAGCATTCTTGCTAGCAGCTGCCTCAAAAACATGTTTGGCTTTTAAAGACGAATCACATCTTTGAATTTTTATTGTGTTTATTAAAAGGGCATTTTTTGTGACGTCATGTTTTTGTCATTGGTTCGCTACTAGCGTTCTTGCTAGCAGCTGCCTCAAAAACATGTTTGGCTTATGTTATGTACAATATTGTCATACTCCTATGAAACGATAGTTGCAATGAGTTCAGTAGATAATTATGGTATTTGACATCCCGGTACATATACATATATATCCACAGACACTCATACGTATGTGGAGTTCAACTAGGAAGCATTTCAAGCCCCTTGTAGTTTTTAATCACATTTACCTCATATTGTAAAGTTTCTAAGTTTCGCTAGCTTACAAAAGAATGAACAGTCCCTATGTTTTAAATCTTTTTTGCAGTTTTCCAGTTGAGCAAAGTCACGCACAATATCACATTAGACAAATCTCACGGCACAAATTTGTCAGGCACGCGTTTCCCGCTAATGCGCTGACCCCCGAAGATCTAGAGTAGAATGAAACCTGAAGCTCGTTCAGCTCTCCAAATCGTGCATTTAATATCCCATTTTTCACAATTTAGAATGTAAAGTGAGCTTAAGTCCGTCGAGTGGTATTTGCATTCAACTCCGCTGGATGAACATTACAAAGGACGTATTTATATTTAAGCCGAGCAAATATGCATCCCTTTCAAAATCCTTTGCAGGAGGTTTTCTCTCATCTGCCAATTAACCCCGTCTCTACGCATTTGTAGGGACGCGCCAACATTAAATGCTACACAACTAAAACAATTTTCCCTGTGTGAGCCGTTGACAGCTCGGTGCTCATTAGGCACGTTTACTTTCAAAGTAGCTCGCGAGCCTTTGAATTTAGTCGGCTTTCAGCCCATCGTCGAGGACGGCGTCCCATCAGCCCGACCGCCCCTCCCCTTCCTGAAGGTAAGACTGCAGTACCCGCCTTTAAGGACAGCGAGCGGAACTGATAGAATTCCATACGTCACGTGGCTAAGCTCTGGCTTCTCCTGTGAGGTTCACGGAAGCACAAACAATGGTTTGCTGCGGCAGTGGCCGCGGGGGTTAGGCGAGTTAGCGAGGTACGTTTTATCCTTGAGAATAGCTTTAACGGGGCGGGCGGCGCTGCACAAAGACCAAAGACGACTCCTGAATCCCAAATAGAGGCGACGCATGCACGCCCTTCTCAGTACCGGCAGCAAATCCAATGAAATATCGCTGCGTTTGTGAGAGAACGCGTGGAATAAAGTAATTACTCGGAGTCTGGGGGATACTACGCTATTATATGCTTTTCATTACGGTTAGTTTCGCAAGCAAATAGACACGGGGAATTACGCGATTCGCACTGGTAGGCTATCAGTAAGATGAAACTGACAAGTTACGACGGTAGACAAAAGTAACCTTACCTGAGCTAATTGATTTGGTATTTTCATAAATAACTGATTCAAGTATCGATAAACACCAACGTATGTATCGGTATCGTATCGGGCACAAACAGCTGGTTTCATTTACATTTAATTCTTGGGAGTTTGTCATAGATTCTGAAGGCATTGAATGAAGAAACTTGTTTTATGAAATAAGACCATAATCTAATCAAAAAAAAGAGTCATTTACTTTGTGCTTTTCCAATTACCGGCTGAGTATTGTACGTATATTAGTATACTATAATAGAGCACCATAGAGAAGCTTGAAATTAGATAGATACATGATAATAATAACATACATAATAATTTTTTTCGAGAAGATATTGATCGGCATGCCAAGCCACCAGAGAGGTAACTAATATAATGCATAAATTGCATAGAACATAATTTATTAGTACAAATACTTTAATATTTATCAACCTTAAAGTACTTGGGACCGCTATCTGTGATAGTGACGGCAGTATTTACTTGGTATCGATCGATACCAAGCTCACAGGCAATGCTCTAGTCAGAGGTTAGAATCGCCACATGAAATGTTGCCAAAATGATATTATTATGATTATTAAATCACACTGGTATGAATTCAACAAAGGTTATTATATCTATTTCCCGGACAGGATAAGCAGTATAGAATGGTTGAAAACTCCTAAAAACATTTCTGCATTCAATTGCTTACTATTTGGTTATCGATAGCAAGACGTGAATCCGACACATTTGAGGTGGTAACAGTTTTTTTTTTTTGGGGGGGGGGCAGTTGCAGGACAACAGAGAACATGCTGTCACAGATGACAACGTGCATTTGTCTCAAATTTACCAAAATAAAGTCAGATGAGTCCCTATAATGCAATTCCGGAATACGTTTCTTCATGTTCCGATGGATTTGCTCTTAAGTTGAAAAGAAATTCTGTTTCCGTCACAGTACTCAAGAGCCTTAAAGATTTCCTGATACGAATAGAAAATCTCACATACCCCTACCACCATTTGAGAACCACTGGCATAACTAACGTTATTTAGGCAGTCTTTCACTCTCATCTTCTTCCATGTTGACTTCATCGGAAAATTGAGCAGTTCCAAAGAGCGAAACCAAACTACCGAGCAAGACACCCCTGGGCCATTTACGGCGGGATATTGGTTCAGCGGTAGATGCGAGTGAGGTAACCCAAGTGTCCCTTTTCCTGTGTTCCAGCTCCTCCCGGGGGAAACTGAGGCCAGATGAGCTTTGCTGTATCAGATGCTTCAACTAACCTCCGCAGACTCCACTTGATGTGAAGAAGCAGAGGCTCCCTGCGGATGTTCTCCCGCCTTACGCAGTCCCTGAGGACCAGCACGGATTTTCTTGTGAAGACGCTCATTCGGGGCCCCGAGGATTTGCGATCCCATTCCAAAGGTTTGTTTATAGTCGGAGCCTAAACAAGCTAAGAGATCGAAGGCTACATTGAGGACTCTTGGTGATACCGCAGAGATTCCAACCCCTTCCTCACAGAGTGTTGGTGAACTTGGGTCTAAAATATATCATGTACTGTTCTCTGTTCGGTACAGCTTCAGCACTTCCCAGTTCATTAAAGGAGCACAGCTGGAATCCTTCAACAGCACTCGTGATGAAAGCGATGTATCCAACTGCTACTGCTGGCTTTTATTTTATTCATGGACTTTTATTGCTTTTTCAAATAGATATTTTTCATTGTTCTTGCGGTAAGCAAAGACTGCTGTGTTGGCTTCCTGAGCAATGGATTAAGGCTGAATCTAATACTTGTAGTTGTTATCCGTTAATGGGCGATTGGGTAAAAACAACGAAACTTTTGTATTTGGGGGGGGGGGCATTTTTATACGCTTATGGATTTGGCACCCTTGTTTCGATGCATTAATGATCACCAAATCCATGGCGCTGGCACTCAATTAAAGCATCCGTTCACATCCCATTAATGCTCATTCTGGCCGATTTTTTCCCCAGAAGTGTGCCCTATTGATTTCATGTCATCTGATTGCGGCTGTGAGGCTTTTCTTAACGGCAGCAACCGGCAGGATTGATGGCAGCAATACGCGGCGCGCGGGAAAATGCAAGCATTGTAATGTTACAGCGGCTGCTGGTTTACTGTAGATTGCCGGTGTGCAATTAATGTTTGCCGGTATTGATCGACATGCACAAACAGGGCTGACAGATCAATTTGGGATGGATGATGTGACCTGGTCCTGCCAGATTTGTTTGCAGGAAGAATTTGCAGCTCCCGGGGAAGATTTGAGAATTGGACCAGGTGTTACATGTTTGACAGGTGTCTTGATAAAATATGTTTGCAATTTATTCCCGAGCTTGCCTTTCAATCTTGCATTCTCGCCTTTAGCCAACTCTGCATCCTGAAGCCACAGAAGACCTCACAAAACAATTCAATACAGAGGGGAGGGGGGAAAAAAATAGATTTTTCTTGCTTCATATTTGCCAAGAAAATGATGAGAGTCAGTGGCCGCAAGTGCTGTCACTGATATCTTGGAGGGGCTTTTTGTCCTTGCAATGCTGTTATTTACTTGAGAAACTTTCCATAAACTTTGACCTCAGCTGGCTTTTGGTTGATTGGTGTCGCAGAATTTTTCAGGATTCAGGTAAAAAGTCTCGTTTTGTTATGTCTTGTATTGTGCAATGCTTTGCTGAATGAATAAAAAGCAAACAGGGGTGGCAACTCCCTTGACAGGCCCAGAAGCAAACACGGACGCTTGAGCTTTTGCTGTCCCTTGCTAGCAAGAAAAGTCAATCTTGGCTGGTCTGATTTGACCATTTTACAGGATAGTTTGGGCTTTTCTTAATCTTATTCATAGATTTCTCTGACAATAATCAATAATTAGTTTTGATCATCCAAACTTTAATCGTGTTTTTCTCAAAACTAGATTCCAACTGCTGTAACTTCACCAATTGTGGATCTACTGCCATGTATACATCATGTTAATAAGAACTTTGTGTAGAAGAACATATACATATCTCAATTTTCATTTTGCATATAAAGAAGCTGGATTATATATAGAATATGTATATCCTAGCTTCAAAAGTAGTGCACCTCATCATGCAGACACAATTATGAGTTTTAAAACAACACCAAGATTAAATCCTTGCTCAATATCCATAAAATCCATGGAAAAAACTGCTTTGTTTTGTTAAATTGCCGGCTAAAAATTTGCCCACAGCTAATAATCTCCAATCCCAAGACAGAGGAGGAGGGTGATTTGCCTGGCAGGAGGCGAGTAATGGCCACACCGTATCCTCTCCTGACATACAAAGAGAATAAGGTGGAAATGAATTAATTTGCCCCAAACACCAATTGGAGGCTAAATGAAATGGACTTGGGATGTTCTCTTTGAGTGCGAAAAAACATTGAAATGTTAATGAGATTTTCTGAATTAACGCGCGTGCTAGCAGAAGGCAAAGAGCAGCTGCGAGCGGAACCGGCTTAAGGATGCGTCGAAGCTGGCGACTTCTCAGACAAAACCGGTGGCGAGTGGCTTTGAGGAAGCGTGAAATCATTTTTGCAGCAATTTTCGGGCGAGAGCTGACGGGGAACAAAAAGTGTGACGACACAAACACGGACTTGGAACGGTTGCTGCAAACGTGCAACAGAGCGTCCTTTTCTCGTGTGTGTTTTTTTTTCTTTTTAATCTGAACTGGCTTGGATGTCGACTCACATTGGTGGTAACCTGTAAATCTGTCGTATTAATGCTGCCGGCGGGCGTACGGCTTAATCTGAAGCTGGCTTGACTGGAAAGAAAAACCTACAAACACCAAGCGTACAGACAAAGACCCCCTTGAAAAGTTGCCAACTTGCTGCAAATGCTAAGAAGTCCTCTGATGGAGCTTCAAGCGAGGGACGATAAAATGTGTGTCCATTTTCTCATTTCAATTCAATGCAGCAAGAAAACAGTAAGGGAAAGTGTTTACGTTTGCCAGTTTGGGGATTTAATGCAAGTGGAAGACCTCCCCCACCCACAAAAAAAAAAAAAAAAATACAAACTGCAACCCTCAGCGAGCCATCCATCTACTACAGTTTGCATTCTTCTCCACCGGGTCTTTTCGTCTTCCGGCTTTGAGTGCGCTTCAAAAGATTTTGGGAACGTTTCTTTCAAAAATAAAAAAAAAAGAGAGCAAGAAAGCCACAGGACTCATACTTGAGCGCATCTGACAGCTTCTTAGTAATTCTCTACCGCCCGCAGAGACGCACTCCCATCCCCAAATACGGTGGCGAGAGCCTGAATTGAGGTGTAAAGACTCGTCTGCATCAAGGCGAATACCACGAGCCAGCTCAGGCATGCAAACTTTGAAGAGAAGAAGAATCTTTTTTCCTCCCCGTGGCAAAAAAAAAAACAAAAAACACAACAACTCACAGTTCTGGGAAAAGGACGGCCAATAACCAGCATCTAGTATTATCAGATTATTTCTGGTTTCAAAAGCAATAATAAAAAAAAAAGACTCACGAAATTGAAGTAGCTACCTGTCTGAGGCCGAGCCTGTAGGCCACGATGCGGTCCACGGCGCTGGGGTTCATCTGTGTCCACTGGAGCTTGAAGTCGTAGATCCTGGGTCGGTTCTGCCACAGAGGGTTGTAGGTGTCATAGTAGAACTCTGGAGCGTAGGCCTTGCCTGTACATGAACAAACAGAAAGGTCTTCATTGATATTTTCCCAAACAAATCACCGATAATACGGACAAAGCCTTTCTTTCTATGAAGACAAATGGCAGCTATAGTGAGTATAGGGCAATATTTGGTGACAGAAATGGGTTTCTAAAAAGGACAATGGATTTCAAAACGAATTTGAACAAATGGTGCGGTGTATGAGAATCATTTAGACAAGATGCCCTATTTCATTTTGTTTCCAAAACGACAAATGTCACACTATAGTGAGAGAGGAGCAATATTTGGTGACAGAAGAGGGGTCTCAAAATGGATCATGCATTCACAAAAATGCATGCCAAATGATGGAGTGCTGATGAATATCTTAGACAAATAGGTTTTATTTCCATTTCTTTCCATGAGAACAAAGGTCACCACTACGATGAGAGAGGAAGAATATTTGGCGTCAGAAGAGGGGTCTCAAAATGGATCATCCAGTAAAAACAAATGACAACAATAAATCTAAAGCTGATAAATCACTTATACCAGATTTTCTATAATCAATTTTCTTTCCATGATTACATCTGGCACACGATATCGGAAGATGAATATTTGGTGACAGAAATGGGGTCTTAAAATGAACCATGGATCCCAAAACAAACAAAGAAATAGTGCAGGTAAATAATTTAAATAAGATACCCTATTTACATTTTTTTCCACCATGATGACAAATGTCACCCTATAGCCTTGTCTGGTGACAGAAGTGGAGTCTTGAAATTGAGTATGCATTACTGAACAAACATCAACAAATTGTCTAGATAAGGTGTTTTGTTCCATTTCCTTCACTGAAGACAAATGTCGACTTAAAGTGTGAGAGAAGCCATTGCTATAGCGGTGACAGAATTGGGGGTCTAAAATAGCCTATGAGTTCTCATAACATTAACGTACAGGTGCTAATTTTGTCACATTTGGTGACAGAAGTGGGCTCTTTGAACGGATTATGCATTAACAGAATAATGTCAGCCAATGATTGCGTGGCAGTGGACAATTTAGTCGTCCAAACCTAAAACGGCATCGGAGTTCTATCTGGTGACAGAAAAGGGGTCTCAAAATGGACCACGCCAAATTGTGCTGAAATCAACGGAGCGGTTTTTGCGATCTAACATAAGCATGATTAATTTTCAATGCGTTCTATGCAGCACATGACTTGAATGTTTCATTTGTAAACACGACCCAAATTCTTTCAAGTGCAGCGCTCGGAATTAGCATGACAAAGATGTACAGTGGCTCTTATCTGCGCCATGTTGTGTTTGTTCTATTTCTATCGCCGCTATATCATATCTCTTTTGCTACTGTCGTGACCCAATTTCCCCCCCCCCACAAGGATCATTAAAGATTTATCTTTACAGCGTGTATCATCTGACACACTTTGCTTTCATGGCACGCAATCAAAGTGCATATCACATCGTGGAACATCCACTCCGGCATCCAAAAGTGTCCAAATCTTTTTTTTTTTTTCCCCCCTCTCCATAAAACCTCGCCTTTTTCCTTTGCTGGAATTGGGAGGATTTACCAATCGTGAGCGGTCGTATTCTGCCAGCTTAAGCGCTCGGGGTGACCTTGTAAAGTTAGCCCCCCTCCGTTTATGGCGGGGATTTCCGAGCAGTTTGAAAGTACCTCAATTCGGAGACGATACCTTTCGCACGTTATGGAGTTATCTCCTGAGCCTATTTGACCTCTGTTGCTTACCAAAACAGGAGCACATACTGAGGTATGCAAACAGCCTCATGCATGTCCGTGCACGCTGTAAAGGAACACGAATAACCATGTTCATGGACTTTTATACAGAACCCGGAATCGTATTTGGTGACAGAAGCGGGGGCAAAAATATATCCGTAAATTGGCACCTCAAAAAATGTCAAAGCTCTTATATGTGATAAGAAATACAGTTGAATTAAATCGCCACATGTTTTCAACTGAAAATGACATCACATGTTTGGCGATAGAAGTGGGGCTCAAAATGAACCACAGTGATAACAACTTTCCTTTGCAATAGCGATGATTACAGAATCTTACATTAATTACAGTGAGATAATAAGCATTCCAGTTGAACCACATTTGGTGACAGAACTGGGATCCAATAGTGTTCCAATAGAACTAGAATTGATGGAAGTGGGGGCTCAAAATGTAACGTGATAAACAACTTTCCTGCGCAGTATTGAATATTTCAGTAACTTACATTATGTGCAATGATTTTAGAGACAATTAGCATTCCAGTGGATCCACATTTGGTCACAGAAGTCGGGAACCATATTTTCAGCGCAATCTTCAAGGATGCCTAGCTTTCCAGTTAAACGATTTTTGGTGACAGAAGTTGAAGCTAAAAGTGGCACCAGTGGCACCATATTTGGTGACAGAAGTGGCAGAAAATTACACAGTTGTAAACAATTTCCCCTCACACATTTAGGTGTTGTGTTCCCGCATAGTTTTAAAGTTGTTACGCAATTTGGAGTCAATGTCTTTTACAGAAATAAACATTTCAGTAACACTATACTTGGTGACAGAAGTTGGGAACCACATTTTCAGCGCAATCTGCAAGGATGCATAGCTTTCCAGTTAAATGATTTTTGGTGACAGAAGTTGAAGCTAAAAGTCACACATGTTTTCAACAATTTCTTCACGCACATTTTTTCTTTTAGTAGAGCCATGTTTGGTGACAGAAGTGGGGCTTAAAATAATTTTCCTTCCGTGACGATATCTTACATTATTTACAGTGTTTTGAAATACAATTACCACTCCAGCGGCACCATATTTGGTGACAGAAGAGGCAAAAAATTACACTGTTGTAAACAATTTCCCTTCACACATTTAGAGTTAGTTTATCTCATGTTAACAAGTTCCTGCATAGTTTTAAAGTTGTTACGCAATTAAGAGCCGATGTCTTATACAGAAATGAACATTGCAGTAATGCCATACTTGGTGACAGAAGTTGGGAACCACATTTTCAGCGCAATCTTCAAGGGTGCACAGCTTTCCAGTTAAATGATTTTTGGTGACAAAAGTCGGAGCTAAAAAGTCACACTTATGTTTGGTGACAGAAGTTGGGGCCCGCAGAATTGCATTTTATGCTCTTGCAACTGCTCAAACCAAGTGTATCTCAGAACGTATTGCAAATATAAATAAAGTAACGCCAAATAGCCTCACCTCTGAGATTATGGTGCGCAAGCTAACCGTCTTAGCCTCACAACATAACCCTGGGTGGGAGACATCAAAGATAAAAGTACACGCGGCTTAACTGATCTCTTCCCAAATCCTGTTTAGAACAGCAGAACCGACGCAATGACTCAGAAGAGGGGCTCAGTGGAACCCTTCAGGCAGCGCGTTGACCTTGTTTGCAGACTTTTTTTTTTTTTTTTTTTCTCCAACCAAGGTTTCGTGAACCTCCTCTGGAATTGTCAAGATGAGGTTTTTTTGGGCTTGGAGAAGTCGCTCGGAGGTGACACCAGCGCCACTGCCAGCGCCCAAAAGAAAATTTTCAAGCGCTAATTGCTCAACGGAATCCAGATCCAGTCAGGCTGAGTCACTTCCACTCGCCGCTTCCTCGACACCTCGCGTGAACCCCAAGCGAGGATGCGCGCAAAATGCTGATAACGCTTACTGATTGAATTCGGCTCCAGATGGTTTTCTGCTAGACTGGTGGGGGAAAAAAAAAAAAAAAAAAAGCCAGGCTGCTTTCTAGTTCGCTCTTCCTATAAAAACTTAAAGATAACAGAAGGAAAATGCGCGTGAGAGTCCTTCATTTCGTCAATGAAATACCTTCAAAGGACAATGAAAAATTAAGAATAATGAAGCCTGCGAGCGGCGATAAATGCACGGTTGCATCCTCTAATTTCCCTTCAAAATTATCATCAAACTTTGACGTCACATATTAGTGAGAAAAAACACAAAAGCTCTTTTGGCGCGGCTCATTTGGGAACATTTTCTCGTCGGGTGCTAAGGGAGCGACGCGAAATTTCTATTTTGAAACAAAATGACTGACTTGTTAAATTTCAGCCATCAGCTGTTTAAAGGGACAATGTGTAAGATTTCCACCAGGAGGTGCTGCATTTACCATTGTCCGTACCTATGACAAACATGGCGGCCTCTGGAGGAGTGCCACCCCCCATGTAATATCATTTCATGATAACTAGACCTACGATTATATTTAAAACATACCGTTGGTTGTTAAGAACACATTTATTGGCAAATTTTTGAAATGCATAATCTTTTAATTTATTCCTTTTGAATGAAAAATGGTCTAAATCTTTCACATTGTCCCGTAGGGATGGACCGATTATCTGTCCGGCCGATTATCTGCGCCGATTTTCGGCAACGGCTCTTTTGAACAAAATTTTTAAATTCATTTTAGAACTTCCTGCCCCCAAAATACAGACTATATTTACCGTATCATAAGGCGCACCTAAAAACCTTCAATTTTCTCAAAAGTTGACAGTGCACCTCAAACAGTGCATAAACCGTTTATATTTTTGGGGGACGAAAAATAAAATCATTTTTTCATCGCCAAGTAAATTCTTCAGTTTTTACCTCTGCATTTCAATTATGAATCTATTTTTTTCACGATTAAAAAATCGGTTACATGACTACTAATAATCGGTATTGGTAAAAAAAACAAACAAAAAAAAAACAGACATAGTGCATCAATCTATCTCAACTATTTGTGTCTATCCATCTGTAGACAAATTACAATTTATTCCAACTTAGCCGCGGGGCTAATATTTCAAATAGTGCGCTATATTACTAGACAAAATCTGCACTATATTAGCGCCACAAAAAGTGAACCGTGATATAGTGAAAGATTACTTCAGTGACAAAATTGCATTCAGATTTACCTCTTTTTTTTTTCTCTTCTCAATCCATATCCTATAGGGGGAGCCCTAGAGCATTTTCTCTCTCTCTCTCTCTCTCTCTCTCTCTCTCTCTCTCTCTCTCTCTCTCTCTATATATATATATATATATATATATATATATATATATATATATATATATATATATATTTTTTTTTTTTTTTTTTTTTTTTTTGTGGGTGCTATTTTAAGGTGCATATTGAAGCTGCTGATCCCCACTGCATCCTAAAGGCAACTTATATTCATAAGGGGGAGGACTGAGAAGCATCTCTGGAGTTCCGCTAAGAGTTTTACAGCTTTTTGAAGAAGCCAACAAATGACAGAATGGGGGTATATGATAATGCCGAGTAACTTCCGACACCACTCATCTAAGATACATGAAGAATTGCAGCGAAACGACAAAAATGATGACTTGTATGGTAGAACCTTGCATCTGAAAAGAGACATATTCCACCTTTGATGTGGAGATCAAGTTCGAGTTTTCCCCCTCAAGACAGATGGAATTAAAACAAAGTACCTGTGAGTTTGAATTAATAGACTATGCAGATGTATTTTACAAGATGAATGCTGCGCCTCTTTTTCTTTTTCTTTTTTTTTATCGGCAACAATAAAACCCGCGAGCATACAAGCGCGTTATTATGAAGGATTAATTTCACGAGGTGACTCGTAAAATGCACCGCAGAACAAAGCTGCGGCATTATCCGCTTGCTTTTTTCACTCTAAATCCTTATATTTGTTCAGTCAGTAAAAAAAAAACAGAGGTAAATGTTGCTCAAAGAAGAAGCAATGTGCTTTGAAAAAAAAAACAAGTCTGATGTGTTAGAGAAATATAGTTGTCAATTCTATGGAAAAGTAGTTTAATTGAAGTAAGCAGAGTAGCAAAATTATGAAGAAAAAAGTTGTGATTTTTTTTTTTTTTACTTTTGTTAAATTTTTGTTCCATGTGATATGTATATAGACATATAGAGGGGAAAAAGGGAAATAAAACTGTAAAAACAAAATATTGTGTGCTATGTGTATGTAAATATGGGTGCTGCCCTATGAAAGAATGACTTCCATTCTTCAGTTAGAATTGCCTGCAAGTAATAGCTGTGTTTTAAGCCTGGAAACGCTGTACTTTACACGGTACTCCACACGTCAACGCCATTATTCTTTTTGCGATGTCGGGATCCGGCGAGACGAATATTTCACAAACAGCCTCCTCATCTCACGCTCGTAGGTCAACCACAAGAACAATGTTGATCCCGCAATGCGGTGACGGCGCTAAAAATCTTCTTAAAAAAAAAAAAGAGCGGCGGTTAAGGGAATGCGTCACGGCACATTTCACGCATGACATCGGGGAACGCAAAGCTGGATTGCCCCCCCGCCCACCCCGACTGAGAGCCTTCCCGTTGGCCCTCCGCTACCTTTGGCAAGCGGCGAGTCCAGATGGCGGGAATGTGGAACGCTGGGCGGCAGAGCGAGGGAAAGAAGGAGGGATGGAGGATGAAAGCTAAGGAGGGTGAGCGACAGAAGGCGGAAAACACAATTGGCTGCGGGGGACGGGACGTCTCGGATATACCTGCCTCACCGGCATTAGTGTCACACGCAATGGGGAGGCTCTACAATTAGAAACGCTGCTAAACGGGTACGCAAGGAAGGACTAGACCAGCGCTTCTCAAATAGGGGTACGTGGTCCCCGGGGGGGTTCGTAAAGTCACTCCACGGGGTGCTTGAAATTCTAATGTTTTCTGTCTTTGTTTTTCCAGATAAGCATTTAATAAGAAATGCAATTTTGCAGCGGACATGCCGGAAATAAAACAGATGGTGTTACACCATCCAAATTCTGAAGTTGCTGAATAAAAATGGACCAAGCAGTGTTCATTTCGCCGTTTCGGGCTTCACTCTTTGCGGCTTCAGTGCTTCGCATTTTTTTTCCCAAAAGATCATCACTTTACACCTACTCACCGCACTGTAATAATACTCCTATGCTCAGTCCTAATGCAGAACCTGAAGCTAACGGCCTGTTAATACTCGATCTTGTTCAGGTGCAAATGAAGACACTTCTGCTTAAAACTAAACCCCTGCTCATTATCCTACATGAACAGAGATACGGCATTATAAAAGCGTGTTTTGGCAACAACTCTTCACAACTTACATGTGGGGGAGGGGGTGGGGTGTGAGAGGATGAATGCACGAATTACAACACAATTCCAAACGCAAAACATGCATCACATTGGGGGGGGGGCAGCTGTGGGCAGAGTTCACTGCCGCTAAACCGCGCTCTGATGCACTGTGTGTAGTATGTTGCAAAACAAAATAAAGTTTGCGCCCAGAAAGATACACATGCCTGTTATGTCCATCTAAAAGCGGGCCTGTCTAAAATATTTTACTAGAGGTTCATCATTGAAAAAAGGTTCAGAACCGCTGCATTAGACGGATGATTGATGCAGCAAATTTGGGCTTTTCATATGGCTTTTTTCCCATGTCGCTGTGCTATATAAATAACACACACGGATGAGGGAAAATTAAGCAATTTTCTGTCTTCAGAGGTAGCAACAAGACCCTTTCACATGGCGTGTCAAAGCTGACCAATGTTTATCCCATGTTGCTCTTCCGTATAAAAACAAAATGGTTGGAAGGAGTCAATCCGGTCATTTTCCACGTTCAGAGGTAGTAACAATCCCATTTCACACTGCCCGTAAAAGCAGGAATTTTGCTCTCTTTTACTATGTCACTTAAGTAAAAACAGAAACATATTTTTCTAGGCCTTTCCTCGCTGTTTTATATAAATAGCAACCAAATTGCAAACGGCGAATAATGGATAATTTTCTGCCTTCAGAGCTAGACAAAAACCCTGTCGGTAAAAGCCAAACTATTCCCGCCTTTGACACCATATCCTGCTTTATTTCGTAAAGCGATTGTGTGCAACGCAAATAAAAACACGTGTTCTGATTTGATGTAGGGTTACTTGTTTTCCATTTAAAGTAATATATTGCCACGCTGTAATATAGAACGTGGGACGGAGATGAATATAAGCCTGGACATTCAATTATTTAAATAACTAACTGTATATAGAATAGCAGTGAACGTGTCAATGCTTACTTCATTACTATAGTTATTTGTGACACTAATAGAAGACTTACATGATTGAATGCATACTCTAAATTAATTCGATGGCGTCAGCCGTCGCCAGGTAGATGGACACTTACAGTTCTTGAAGCAAAGAAAAAAAATCTGCAGAAGACAGCAGTCGCAAGGAAGTGAGCGACACCTCCTATTCACATGGATTTTTCTTTTCCTTTCCTTGGCACTTCTTTCAATTGAATTGTCAATCTCCGGCCCAGACAGCGGCAGCGGAGGAACGTTTTGGACGCCGCTCGAAGATTTGGGCTGTCCGTAAAAAATTTGCAGCCGACGCGATAATTACAAGCGTGAATGGGAAGCATGTCGAAAAGACCGACGTATACACCCGCAAATGTTGTTGTTTTGTTAGGAGGTGTCATTTCTGATGATAAGATTTAACAGCAGCTGTCCAACTTAAAGTGCTTACTTTCATTTGGTTTTCTTTGGTTTTTATTGTTTGAACAATTTTGTGTGTATATATATATATATATATATATATATATATATATATATATATATATATATATATATATATATATATATATATATATATATATATGGCCAATTTTGAAATCGCTATTATAAATTATTTGTCAGGTTTGGTCAAATGTCTATTGTCCTTTTTTTTTTTTAAAAAAAAAAAAGCAGTGTATAAAGGTTTATAAAGGTTTTTTTTTATAAAGGTTTTAAGGCTTGATACTTACAAATGATAGTAATAAACTAAAACAAATAAATAAATAATAATTGTGGCAAAAACACACAGGGCGACACAGCTAACTTGCTTGCTGAGTGCAAATCAATGAAAAAAATGAAGCTTACTTCGAACCAAGTAGGTTATTTACCTTTAAGCAAATTTTAATCAATTAGCAGTCAAAATGTCATTTTTGGTCATTTCAAATCTATTCCAATTTTTTGCCAATCGGCTCTCCATTGACAGTTAACACTGTATATATTCGGAATCAAGTGAGAAACTCAATGCCATTTCACACTGGTAAATAATATATTCGGGTGAGATAAGCATAGGTTTTTTCATGCAAACCTGTGGAAACGTTGCCGCTTGGTGGTAAGATGACTAAGTACTTAATTTGACATGTAGTTAGCCAACTTTTTATATGTTAATATTGCAGAGGATCAGCTTATTTAATTGTGGTGAAAAATATTGTGATTGGAATTATGCAGCCCTAATATATATATATATATATATATATATATATATATATATATATATATATATATATATATATATATTTGAAGACTATAGTAAAAAAACTGAATGCAATGCATGGCGGCCGGCTCACCTGTGACGTGGAAGGTGCACTTTCCCGCGCCGGCTTCGTTGATGACTTTGCAGGTGTACTCGCCCCAGCCATCGCGGTTGAGGCTTCGTATGGTGTACTCGGTGTCGTCCCGCTGGGTGTCGAAGGGGCCGGCGTGCAGCAGCCGGTTGGACAGCAGCCATTCAAAGCGCAGCACGCGCGATGGGTGCGCCCGCAGTACCCGGCACGTCATGACCACGGGCCGGCCCAGCCCCTGCCGCAGCTCCGTACTCACTGGCTCCACCGTTGGGGGGTCTGTTTGAGAAAGGAGGAAAGTGACGGGTAAACGCAAGACTCCTCTGCAAACATCTGTGAAAAAATGTCATTTTAATGGAAGATATCCCCGCAAACTGAACAAGGTTCATCTTTGTCTGCATAAAACAAGCAAAACAGCTGCACATACGATTTAACCCCAGGGTGTCCGGGGATTTTTTACTAGTCTCACCGTATCATCACCCATTTTTGGCTGACTTTGAAATGTCATAACATTGTCAAATACAAACATATATTTGCTTGATATTGACTTTAAACTTTCAAAATGTTCAGTGGCATCAGCCCCATACAAAATGTACAAAAATGTAATAACAGCTAAACTAACTATATATTTACATATTTATGAAAGAAAAATAGGAATATTTGTTATGTCATTATTAGACTATTATGACTTTTAAAGAATGTTGCATTATGGGAGACTGGGCTAAGCCAATCATTGAAAGGCTTACAAATGACATACATTGGATGCTAGCGCCACCCGGTGGTTTTGGGGTGTCAACACAAAAAATTCTAATGCGCTCTTGTTAGAGAGTTGCCATTGAAAGGATAATGCAAAAAAATCAGGAGAAATTCATAATAAAACATTGGGTTTTCAATATGTCCAAAATCGACAATAGTGAACGGCAGTAAATGAGCCTGACATTGGCTAAATTTGAAAACTATAGGGTGTACCTCTCGACCTCCTCTTTGCAAGCATTTAGAAGGGACGGCAGCGCTATGCAATATTTTGGCCTCCTAGTGTTTTTATTTTATATGCTCTTCCTTTGAAGTTGGGCCAAAATTTCCCCAGGGGTTAAAAGACAAGTTTAAATAATGTTATAAATGACAAAACAAATGAATGGTCAAAAATTTGAGGCGAGTAACTGAACCGACTTTACTAATGCTCCTTGTATTTGGAATATTTATCAGCACACTGCTAAAAGTCACTGACAATGAGAAAACATTTTGCTACATTCAACTGCGGGGGGCACAGAAAATGTCATTATATTAATTACAGGCACAAAATTCATCCACGCGCTTTAAAATGATTTCCCATCTTATGACAAATGTTGCGACGGGGCTTGGGTAAAACGGAAGCTTCCGCCACTTTGTAATTGCCTCCAATTTGCATATTTCCCGTCATTGGGATGTCAGGTTCAAAATACGGCACACATGGCTGATTAGCTGATTGAAAGTGTACGGAACACGCTATTAGTATTACATTGTAATTACTGCGCCTTCCTTACTTGACTTGCACGTGAATGACATCCTAATTTATATTTAAAACGTATCATATTGAATTCATATATGAAAAAAATAGTTGTTTTTTTGAGCCAGGGTTTCATTAAATTACATCATTTTATATTTATTTATATATATTTTTAGTGATCAATTGTCACCAACGGTCAATGGCATTTTGTATACATGAGTGGGCGTGGCCATTAAGTGGCCAATGGGCTCCGCCCTTGCTGACTGTGAGTCCTGTGAGTCTTTACTACATGTGCAGAATTTTGAAGCTCCTCGTCATTGTTTTGATTGTTATTTATGAACCATAGACAATCATTATATGGATTTCATGGTCATCATCATTAATATGGAGGTTTTGGGAGGTGAGTCATCGCCTCGCAGCTGAGTGGCACCACAGCAAATTGTAGTAAGTGTGTTTTGCTTCGCCACAGAAGGCCCCGCCATGACGGCAAGGTCCAAGGCTCTTCTTACGTAAGCAAAACAGACTTCACACAAAGAATGCAGCGTCACTCTTGTTTTGATTCCCCACTTCCATTAGCAAACAAGGTTCAACCAGAATACTAATCGTCAATAAAGATGTCATCGTTTTGATCAGAACACGAGGAATGTTTTGAGCCGCCTCCTGACGGAGGCTGATTTCCGATCACAGGATTGGGACGCGCCTAAAAATAACATTTTCCCCCCACTGTGCTTATTCATCGGCTACAAGGAGGTATGTGTCTCAATTCCGCTTAAGTGATTCTACATAAACTTGAGGAGGGAATGACTCACTTTCCTCTCAGGTGATTGCATGAGAGGACAAGTTGACACGGGAGAACATTTTGTCATTTTGTGCTTCTACGACCTGCCGCACACCAAGCGACACTTCCAAACCCAGGTGAACTGTCACGCAGTGTGCAATCGTATTTCCCCAAATATAAGATGCTTTTTTTTTCCTCCAAAAATGTAGGCCAAAAGTATGGATGCCTCTTTTAAACGGTAAGTAAAAGATTCGATTTTTTTCATATCATTTTGTGAGAGAGAAAAAAACATTAACAGCTATTCAATTCAGCAGATTTTGCAGACGGAAATATGGAGGTATAAAGTTATGCGTTGCATGAAATAAAATGCTTCACCGCAGCAGAATAAAAGCTTTCCTGCAACATTTAGTTCTTGGATCGAAGGATTTTGTCAACTACAAGTCCCACAATACATAGCAAGAACTTTGCATTAAGGGAGTCAGGCTAAGTCAACCATTAAAGTCATTGAAAACTTTGCAAATGTCATAAATTGTCCACTAGCGCCCCCCGGTGGTTTGGGGGTATCAACACAAAATTTTCTATTATGACCCCGTTCAAATCGCTGTTGAAATGATTAATGCAAAAGTGCCCGATAAAACATTGGGTTTTCAATATGTTCAAAATTGATAATTTTTTCCATTTTCAGTGGCAGTAAATGAGCATGACATGGGTTGAATTCGACATCTGCAGGGCGTACAGGAAATGCAGGATGGCATTTTGGAAGTCAACATGTTTTGATGATCCATGCAATATTTAAGCCTCCTTGTGTGTTTTATTTGGTATATTTTTCATTTGATATCACACCTCAAAAAATCGGGTATTATTAATTAATATTATTAATATTAACAAATGTCAAATTATTATTAAATATTAATTATTAACACACACACACATATATATATATATATATATATATATATATATATATATATATATATATATATATATATATGGGAGAATACCACACCCGCCCATACTGCACAGTCCAAGATGTATTTTCTTTGTTTAAGCTGCTTTTGGGCAAACTGTGAGTGTGTGTTTGTGTACGCGCCCAAAATGTACGTCCTCCTTGAGCACGCTTGGAGAGCATCCCAAAAGTGGAGTTTTGCTGGCAGAGTCTGAAATACTCCAGTGCAATCTAATGAAGGGCTTCCCTTTTCAATGACAAAAGGAAGTAAATTTCACAGGAGGGTTTTTAACTTTAGGATGAGTCGAAGCTAACCCGTTTAGCATGCTTTTCCTAAGTGGAGATGATCGTCTTAATAGGCATGTACAGTGTTAGTCTGATGCTAATATGCTAAAGGCTAATCGTTCCCTAAGGAATCTATTACAGTGGGTTTTGCTGGTGCTCGTCATGCAGATGTACAGTAGTTAATTACAAAGACGGAGAAAAACGCAAAGTTAATTACGTTACGCTCGCTGAGATAATTTCTCGTGAGGCACGTTGACATCACGTCCATCAGCTGGAAAGACGAAAGGCTAATCGTTTCTAAAGACGTTTCCACGTCAACTTGAGATTGATCTCCCACTTGCGTTATTGTACAGAAGATAAAATAATCCAATCGACCATGTTTGGACAACTTTTTAAGAGTAGCGCCTGCTCTACTTAGCAACCAAAGTAAACTCTTGACTGTGATGTTTGCTCAGGTGGTGTTAGAATCTTGTTGGGAAGGCTTTTTGCGACAGACGGTGAGGCTGCTCACTCCCGCTGCGATGGGGAACAGAAGGAAGGCCGGGATAAAGAGAATTTCCGTGCATCTGGGCTGAAGTAGAGCGCCGGAATCTAGGACAGAACACTACTCGAAAGCTTGGTCTCCGTCTTCTTCCCGTGGACCGTGCCAATCCGGTTTGACTAAGAACATTAGGGGCGTCACAGCTCGGGATTTTTGCAATTCTATTAGCTAACGTGGACGCCGCGAGCCGTCCACACAAGATGGATGCAGCTTTAATTTTTTTTTTTTTTAACATATCAAAGCTGCTGACTCGCTAGCGTTGCTAATGCTCTTTTAGGGACCGTACCTCGGCGTCTTGATTAACGTGCGCTTGGAAAACGAAGGCGAGAGAAGGGATTGGCATATGCTTACACGCCGAGAAGAAGAAGGAGAATAAAATGAAGATGTGGCGCTAGGTATGTGGGGAGGGGGAGTCCACAAGCAGGGCTGGATTGAGGAGATAAAGTGAATTTCCTCTTCTTGGTTTCACGCTCAAAGCGAGCCACGCGTCGGCGCCGGCTCTCGCTTTGATGGCGGCCATTAAGGCCAGGCTGCAGATGGCGGGATGATTGATTAATAACACTGTTCATTAGGTGCGGCGCTTTGAAGAAGGTCAGCGAATGAAAGCAATACGCTTACATCAAGAAGCTCTGCACTTTATTTCAATGCAAAGTAGTCATTTGAAGCCTATGGACCGCCCGCATTTTTTTTTCTTTTTGCAAGACTGACTTTCTGTTTAAAATTTGAACACGAGTCACATGATCTATCTATCTATCTATCTATCTATCTATCTATCTATCTATCTATCTATCTATCTATCTATCTATCTATCTATCTATCTATCTATCTATCTATCTATCTATCTATCTATCTATCTATCTATCTATCTGTTTATCTGTCTGTCTGTCTGTCTGTCTAACGAGCTAGCTATCTATTGCTAGCTAGTGATGTGTTCATACCTAGCAAGCTCGCTAGTTACTCAGCTAGTACGTGTCCATCGTTAGCTAGCTACTGCATGTGTCTACCTCTAGCTAGCTAGCTAGCTAAATATTGTACTGTATGTAATCTATCACTAGTAGCTAGCTACTGTATGTGTCTACCTCTAGCTAGCTAGCTAACTACTGTAAGTATCTATTGCTAGTGGTTAACTACTGTGTGTGTTGTGTTACCTTTAGGGACAGTTCGAAATCATCTTACCGCATGCAAACAAGCAATATGCCAATCCATCTATCCAGAACCATGAAATATTGTATATTGTATAGTAATTTGGAGTGCTCCATGTTCCTCCTTTATTTATTATAACTGAAGTATATTATTAACTACTCGTTTTTATGTATCTTAGTGTCTTAGACATTTGGCCTTAGGTACTGTGTTTATTTATTTACTATGCAAAACACTAGAGACCATTCTTTGCTGTAATATTTGGGGGGGAAAAAAGCAATCTGTAAATTTGCACGAGATGCTTGAGCGTCTGGATTTTGTAAAGACGTAAAAATGCGTCTTTGGGATTGAATGGGTTAAAAATTCACCACTCAAATATACAGTGTGATATACTGTAATACTTTTTTGCATTTTGCATTAGCATATATGGCATTGGAGTAAGAAAAAGGTAATCAGGTAAGCAGGTTACGTGACTTCAAAAATACAGTATGCACTAAATTGCTGAATAGCTAATTAACTGTTTTGGAAAAGATCAGCCACCTTCCCCAAACACTTCTTTGCCTTTTCCCTAGATTCCTTCATCCTTTTTGCTCATTTTTATTGATGGGTAATAGCGCCACCTGTTGTTTCAGCGGCAGCAGATTTCATAGTTAAGGGAAGCATTAAGTGCCGACAGACTCTCTCTTTCGTGTATTCCTTGACATTACTGAGTCACATTTTCATTTGTGAGTACTCGGTAGCTGCATGACGGCAATAACGCTGAAAGAAAACAACATCATAAAAGCCGAGGAAGTGTTGTGCAAAAAGCTGGCGGGCTCGGAGTTGTTATTTAGCCGTTTCCTTCGCTCTAATTACGCCGCCGTCAGACAAATGCTACGCATGTTGTAATTCTCCTCAGCTTCCCGCTGCTCTGCAAATCACCGCGCTAAACTTCACATATTTTTTTTTCGTACAACTCGCCTGCTTAACATTTTACGCGATGGGCTCCGGTCGCGCAAACTCATTTGACACTTTAGATGAGGAATTCATGAGTTTTTCTATCTCGCTTAAGAGTCCAAATCTTTTTGTTGTTGTTTGTGAAGTATGCTGACCTATAATATGAGCTGTCACGGCTCTGTGATCGTAAAAGAAATAGCATCCACTTTTTCAAAGCCAGTCAAAATCCAATTAATTCTCTTAACGCGGCTTGCTGGAACGTGAACAACATAGTGAAAAAAGACACATTTTTGTTTTATGATGTTAAAACTCCAGGATGAGCTGATGTCACCTCATCCTGTCATTCGGTTACAGTAAATGTGCGGAACACTTATGACTAATTTGACTTAGAAATAAGATCTTTAAAATAAAGAACAGTTGTAGTGGGGCATTAATTGTCGCTCCCACTTCTGTCACCAAATATGGCTCGGTTGAAACGCTAAACGATGATAAATACTTGCAACGTCCACAGCTGAGGCATTACAATACCATATGCTAATGTTAGTACGTCTGCTTATTTTTGTTATTGTGTAATTAGTGCCAGCAAAGACTGGAAAACGTTCGCTGAAGGCTGGCGGAGACACTGGACTAGCTGTGATAATGTTATTTTTCCATTTTGAATGCTAATGTAAAAAAGCTAACCTTTTATTTCTTCCCCGTCGTTACCTAGCACTTTTTTTTTTTTTTTTTCACCTGCCACCGGAATGAGTGATGCTGCTTTGAATCCCTGGACGTTCATCTTTATAAAATATTTCGTTCAAATCTCCATACATGAATAGCTAATGAACACTGGTTGGGAATAAATTAGCTGCATGCTAATTCAAAGTTAGGAAGTAATTGGATGTCGCCTCTTTAAGAAGGTTTGCATACTGAGTAGTTAGATGGCAGGACACACTTCTGCTGTAATCATTAAGGTCTATTAAGAATAGTAGGCTATATATGTTAGCATGTATAATTTTGTCATTCCTATCTTAGTCATGATAAGCTTTACATCGCATTGCAATTTCTAGCTCAGTTAGCAACCGACGAAGAAATAGCATTGACTTGCGTTATCCGTGTGGTATTAGTCATATATACCAATGAGTCATATATACGGTGATTGACAAAGTATGGGAATGGCTCACTTTTTATTGTACAGTAAAACCAGCAACAGGCTATGCTAATGTTAGCGATGAAGTTCACTTTTCTGATTTCGAGCCCACTAAGCCTTTTTATGATTTCTCAAACCAAACGGAGCCCTTGCGGTCCATCGTTAGCACCTTGAATATCAAATAATCGGTTATATTGTAATTGACGAGAAGAAGAGCAAGTGTTTAATTCCTTTTTAGTTTATGCGCGTTTCTTTAACATTAAACGTCAACTTGAGGTGAAAGCAAAACAAAAAACTTGACACACACACTTAGCTTCTTATTTTAAGGGCTGTGCAGGCAGGTTTAACAACTTTTTGTAATTAGGTTTACATAAGTGTGTTCTTATAAGGTGAAATATGCAGTATTTTGATTAATATTTGATGTCTTCCACATCATTCTTGCAGTATTTTAGCCAAGGCATGACACACATCTGGTATTGAGATAACTAAGTGGTACTACCATGTTGAACTTTGACAAGCTGTCACCATCTGGGTCAAATTTCAGCTCCCTACTGTCTTCTTTCAGTGTTTTGCCTTTGATGTGTAATGCCCAACTTATAGTGCTACAAAAGCCGACAAAAAATAGAAAATGAACTGGAGCCGCGGAGGAGGACTTACTTATGATACACAATGAGAGCTACATTGGCAGCTACACATTAAGGTAGATGACGCGGGAGGAAAAAAAAAAAAACGTACCAATTTGGACAGACGGTTTTAAATAACCGTGACTTCTAAAACCGCAATATATCGCCAATCTGATTATCGTCCCAAGCCTATTCTGGAATAACAGTTTTGGACAAGCTAAATGTCTGTCAGATTGTGGATTAAAAAAAAAAAAACAATCAAAATTTGCTACCGGACGTCCCGTGCAACTTATTGGGGGGAAATTGCACTCACATTGAACGATGAGCTCCACCACGGCCTCGCGCGGCTTGACGTTGAATCCGTTGTATTGGCTGGTCTGGCATCGATACGATCCCGTCATCTCCCGCGTCACGTTGACGACGCGCAAGGCTCCGTCGTAGCTCTCCGTCTGCATGTTCCCGTCCGGCATGGGCGCCTCCTTGTCGGCCCGCGACCACAGGATGATGGGCTTGGGCTTCCCTGAAACAAGGCACTCCAGCTCCACCGTGTCGCCCTCGCGGGCCACCAGGGGGGACTTGCCCCGGGGGACTGTCAGGTTGGGGGGAACTAAGAAAGAGAAAAACAGAGGAGGGACTGATACGGGGCTCTAGAAAGTCAGCGGGCGTGGTACAGGGTGACGGTCGAATGAGGGGAGCGGGGTTAGTGGCGGGCGTGAAACTCCAGCTCGCAAGCAGCGAGCGAGGACGTGAGCGAACAGAAACGATGCGATGAAGGGCCGGCAAATCCTTAAGAACCACAAACGTCCTGAGGCAAAAGGACCGTGGGCCACACCACTAAATGTCCTAATTTGTCTGGAAAATTCAACACGCTTTACTTTATGTCAGATGAGCATCAAAAAGCACAAGCAGCGGAGATTAATAACAAAAGCTAAGCTAACCAGGTTTGCTGTGAAAACCCACAGAAACATACAAATACCAAACACACACTTTGTGTTGGTCCTAAGATCTTCTTTACTGCATTCCAAATGTCCGCTCCATGCAACTACAGCACAGGAATTCCTCGAATTACAACGTACAACAGCGTTTGGACTCGTCCGCCATTTTGTCCCCCAGCACTATAGTGTTTCTGCTTATCTCCTGCATCTCCATCCACATCTCACCAGTCATGATAAAAAATAGGATTCTGTTCTTATTTTATTGCACTGTAATGGTGAAATCCAACTTAAACATAAATATCTGCTATCTCGCCAGCATAGGAACTGAACTCGTACATAAATCGAGGACTTCCTGTATAGTAAGACACTAAAAATGCTAGCTTTTATACTGCTTGCATCAACTGTATGCAATAGTTGCCCTTCTTGCAAGTAATACACCGAAAGATCATTTCTTGCTGTTTACAACAACTATTTGTGGAAAAACAAAGCAAAAAATACTCTTAAAAACTCCCGGTGCTTGAAAATGTTCATTATAATTGATTACAGTGTGTGTAGTTGCGTGAACTTTTATGTGGCTGTTTGTGTGTGCGTTAAAAAGGAAGCCAGCAGGTTGCGTTTGGGTAGTCTGCTTCCTCATCACACATGCCCGGCCAAATTAATTTGTTTAATTAGCAAACCTGGCAAATAGCATTGGCTCCTGGAGCGCCGTGTGTTTTTGTACATGTGTGTATATCTGCGCTCGTGTGTGAACGTGTGTATGTTTTCCCACTTCAAACCATCGAGCAGACTCCAAGCCTATTTTACAAGTGCGCCTCCCAAAATAGTTTACAGCCAGCCAGAGGAGTGAAAATGTCCTCGACGCTGATGAAACCGTGTCACGCGTCGTTTCCGATGATTCTCGGATGGCCGCCATCGCCGCCCGAAGAAGGCGACCGGCCGGATGGCGGTTAAACGTCGTGGCGTGATGAAATCGCCGGCAAGCCATGCGGAGGAAAGAAACGAGGGTCCAGTCTGTGGTCATCGTGGTGACAATGAGCGATGTTTTAGCCGCGCAATGCCAAATCCGTCAAGCAAGCGTAACGCTTGTCCTCATCAGGATCATGGGTGGGAGACAGATTATATAAACTCCAGACAGGACCGTCAGACGTTCAATCCCGAGAGTTCACCGTGATTTTACGTCAAAGTGGAAGGGAAGCGGAATACCCAGAGAACATGCAACTCCACACAAGGAGGCCTGACCCAAGATTTAATCACAGATCTTGAAAACAGCAAGGCAGACGTGCTAATCACTAGTTCACCGTGCTGCCAGCCATCCAACCCTGCAATTAAAGCGCCAACCGCCGCTAACATGGCGATGGTAATTTTAATCTTCATCTTGAGCGACGCGCCTGAGGGCGACTGGCAGGGAATGACGAATATCGTTGACATTTTGAAGACGGTGGGAAAAGGCAAATATGCTGTATGTGAGCGGTCGCCACGGCAACAAGGGGGCCGGGGAATGATTATAAGAGAGCAGTTGTCGGTGATAAAAAAGCAGAACATTCAAATCCAGCCGCCGGAGGGAACTCATTTCAGCCACTTGTGTCGACACTTTGCTGTGAGCGCTGCGCCGACAAGTGGTTAAAAAAAAAAAAAAAGTCATATGCCAACACCCCGCAGCGAGGCGGATTAACACTGGCATTCTTTTGGCGTGCGCCGTCCGGCCACCTGCAGACCGCTCTGGAAAGACGAGTCCTTCGTGTCGTCCGAGCATAGAGCGACAAAAATCTGGCCAGCTGCCTTGTGGTGACGGTCGACGTGCTGACACTCACTCCGTCAACATTGAACCAGGGCCAAGCGTGTTGGAAAAACAATAGAGTGATGCGCTAAAACTCTCAGAGGAACTGAATGAGTTGGAGGTTTTGTTGAACCGCATCCCCAGTTTTTCTATCTATCTATCTATCTATCTATCTATCTATCTATCTATCTATCTATCTATCTATCTATCTATCTATTGAGATCGAGCATTAACAGGCTGTTAGATCTACTATCTATCTATCGAGATCGAGCATTAACAGGCTGTTAGATCTATCTATCTATCTATCTATCTATCTATCTATCTATCTATCATCCATCCATCCATCCATCCATCCATCGCTAGCTCGTGATGTGTTCATATCTAGCAAGCTAGCTAGTTAATTATGTGTCTATCGTCAACTAACTACTCTAAGTATCTGTTGCTATGTATGTGCACGCAAACATGCTATGTCTACCACTAGCTAGCTACTGTATGTCCAGTATCTATCACTAGTATCGATCACTAGCAGCTAGCAACTATTTGTTTCTATTGCTGAACATAGTTGTGTCCATTCATCCGTCCTATATCTGTAAATCAATGCATCCATCTGTCTGTCTAACTATAGCTAATTATGTCTATTGCTTGTGTCTATTGCTAGGTATTGTTTATTTCTGAAACTGTTAAGGTAGCTCCCATATATGTCTATTGCCAGCCAGCTACTGTTTCAGTCTATCGCTAGTGATATTGTCTATTTTCTGTCACTAGATATCTCTGTCTGCCCATCCCTCCGTCCCCCCCTTTCATCCATCCGCCCACCCATCCATTCACCATGTCTAGCTTTCTATTCATTAAAAATTGTCTCAAATACTCGAGCATATTTGTAAGCTCAAATGGTTAAAGCAATGTTTTCGTGGTTTGCAAAACTGATCCAGGCGATGAATTAAAGCTTCAAAGGTCTTTATTCATACCTTACGGTAAATTTTCTTTGCCAGCAGAAACCAGCCAGCCATTTTAAGGTATTATATATTCAAAACTAACTCCAAAGAAATATAGACCCCCGGATAAATCCTTGCTGCCGTCCACATAGCTATTTTAATGTCAAAAATCAAGTGTTAGACGTCAAGAACATATTGTTCACCAATGTTCCCAGCAGGCAGTCGGTGAGCATTTATACAGTAGCGCTCGTTGCAGCTATTAGTGGCAAGAGACCAGACGGGTAGCCATCATTACACCAGGCTTCTCAGCACAGATTAGCCGGCCAATTACGACAAACTCGCGCTGCAGGTTTCCACTCTGCATTATATACACTACCTTGGAAACAAATGTATCTATGAGTGTGGTGAATGGATGACACCGCCACTCAACACTGTGATCAGACCCATTTGGAGCTCAACACATACGCCATCATCTTGTCGCCCCATTTATTTGGTGGATGACATCACTCCTTGTCTCCATGGCAACTTTGTGCTCTCCGCTCTACACGCCGCGTGTGATGAGAAGACATGCAGGTTTATATCAAATATAAGCGGCGATGTCGTCTTGAAAATAGGTATGACGTTAATATAACTGCAATCGTTGTTGTTCTTATATGCATGTATCAAGGCGCTAACTTCTGTTCATTTTACGTGCAAGCTAGCCGCCTCGTTTGTTCATGAGACAAGCAACATTGTCAGCTCCCTACTGGCACTGCACCAAAGTGACAGTAACACACACACTAACACACACACAATGCTTATGCTTACTTCACATACCACAGCAACCAAATAGTCAACTTGTTCATTTTGGCTAATAATTACAGGCAGGTCAATATTGTCATCCCCTGGCTCACAAAGTATCAAAGCCACTGTCACACACACATATTGATATGTTCACTATATTTCATTTGATAGCATCCCGTCGAATCAACACAACTAGTAACTTTCTTAATGAGAATTCGAGGCACGTCCACATCATCAGTCCCAACCTTACATGGCAGCAAAATTGCAGTCCTACTCACAGATTTATGCTCACTTGAGTTTGTTTCATGTGTTAGAGCAGCCCATTTAGGCAGAAAATTAGTTGGCTTTTTTTTTTTATTCATGTTGAGAATTAGTCATTGCAATATTATGATTCGAAGCTTACAGCTGCAGCTTTGCACGTGTATTGAGGCGACAGCTTGCTTTCTATTCACATGCAACAGCAGTCCATTGACATGCTTTTGCAGCTTATAATAAATTAAACTAAATAAATGAATAATTAAAAAAAACTTAACCCCCAAGACATGGCAAAAATTTGACACACAGGCCATCACAGCTAACTTACTTGCTGAGTGTAAATCAGTGAAAAAAATAAGCCTACTTAGAACCAAGCACATTATTTACTTTTAAGCGTTTGCTTTACTTTTAAACTGAACTCATGCTTTTTTTTTTTGGCCAATCGGATTTTTCAAAACGGGTCTCAATTGACAGCGAGCATGGTATATATTAGGATTCAGGTGAGAAACTCAATGCCATTTCACACTGGTAAATAATACATTAGGATGAGAAAAGCTTTTGTCATGCAAACATGTGGGAAACATGGCCCCCTGGTGGTAAGGATGACAAAGTGCTTGATTTGACTTGCAATTAAAAAAAAAGTGATTGACTTTTTAAATGTAAAAATCACAGAGGATGAGCTTAATGAATCGTGGCAGCCAATATCGTTCGTAATCGCGATTAAAATTCGATCGATCGCGCAGCCCTAAATGCCACCGATGAACGCTGGGACGAATTTAGGTTATAAAAATACAGCCACGCTAGGGAGCAAAGTTACAGTCAATGATGAACTAACTTCTTCTATAGCAGGCCGTTTAGGCAGCAAACTAGTGAGCAAATGTATTCCCATTGATGAATTCCAGGACAACTTTAGGTTATAAAAATACAGCTGTCAAGCTTGGCTCACTTCCTTTGTTGTTGTTGTTTTTTTTTGTGTTTTTTTTCCCCACGCAACGAGCGTCTCATCTGGAAGGTGAGGCGCATAGCTGAGAGGCTATCGACAGCGGTTAACGAGGGAAGGAAGCCTGTTTCTTATTCATGTTTTCCTGTCAGCTTTTCCCCAGCAGGAGAAGCGGGTGATTTCCCAGAAGAGCCCGCGTGCAGCCGCCTCCGCCTTCGGAACGCACAACCGCAGGTGGCTGCGGCTCCAAAACGACTCTCTGGGCGAGGAACAAAGCTGCCAGGTTGTCACACACGTGTTCGACATGAGGCAGCTCGCGACTGCTGTCGCGTGGAAAGTTTTCCGGGGTCGAGGAGGAGAAGCCAGATGCGGGACAGACGCTCGGCACCTTCGTCCCAACCCGGGGAATCCTCTTTGGTTTGTTCACAGGAGCCAATGGCGTGACGCCAAAGTGCTTCCTCTATGCACGTAGCAACACGCTAACTTTACTTTACGTGCTACAGCGATCCGTTTAGGCGGCAAAGGGGATGGCCCCACGTTTTAAGTTGAAAACGACGTTTGATGGTACCCTTCCTCACAAGTTGCAGTTATACACATATAATAATGATCTTATGTTTTATTTTTCTTTATTTCTTGCTACAGCCGCCCGTCTAGGCACCCAAAAGTTTCATTGTTTAGTTTTCTTGAGAAATATGAGCAACACTGTCAAGTTTCTCTCATATGCAAATTTGAGCTAATTTATTTCATGTGCCACAGCAGTCCATTTATCAAACATACTACTCTTTTTGTTGTTGTTATTGAGATACTAAATTAAATTACTGAGGTGCTGACTTAAAACGGTAATTAGGTAATACGCCAGTCACCTACTTTGTTGAAACATGAGCATGTCAACAATAACAGGCAGGCCCAATCAATAAAAAACGTGAATTTAAAACTGATTGTTTTTTTAAACAATAACATATTTTTTAGTAAATTGTTAAAGTATTATTCAAGCATATTTTTTAGCAGTTTGCATTTTATTTTGAAATATAAATGTGAATTAAAAAAATCACATTTATCAATATGGTATTTTGTTTGATAAGTTTAATAGCAATATTTTGAGAAGTTTTAAAATCTATTTATGTGGCTTATTTTACTAACACTTTTTTTTCATTTTCGAGCAAATCAATGGCAAACATTTAGTGAGATGAATGAACACAAAAATCAAATAATACATTTTAACTACCGCATTTTCCAAGCTAGTAAGTATATGGGCTGCATGAGCAGAAATTGAGAAAAAAAAAACTTGTCACGGATAAACTGCACAAGACTATAAGTCGAAGGTCATAACAGCAGATATTGATGCTGAAAAATAGTTTATGCAATATATCAAATTTACATATCACAAACCTTTATCCACGATCTTATTCAATTTATACATACATTTTATAGCGCACTGGACTATAAACTGCAGGGCTCAAATGATGAGAAAAAAGCTGCGGAATGTTAAGGGAAAAACAGCTACAAGACATTCAATGTTACTGCTCCATGGGCATAAAAGCATGGAGTGGGCCAAATTTGAGCTGCGGGCCATACTTTTACCAACAGCGGGAGAGATTATTTCCATCTGATGAAGAGACGGCGGCATTGGACCACACGGGGTTCCAATCTTGTCTGCTAAATTAAGGCAAAGAGAATTGGCGCATGGATTATTAGAAAAGCACTCGTCCGGTTTTAATGGGTATTCATTTCCTGGTGTCACGCTACTGGGGCTGTGGCACCAAATCTGAATCGCAAAATCAAATAGTGACCACAGTCTGTAGTTAGTATTGTGGAGCCACCAGAGCTGAGCGTCGGTTCACTCGTTTAAAACGTCACAGAATATGGCTCGTCTTGAACGCTAATTTTTGTTCGTTAGCTACTTTTATTGTAGCTTAGCTAGCTACATTTCCCACGTGGTTAGCTTTAGCCGTTTTCAACATTTAATGTAGAATACCTCGCAGCTTATCTTCTTCCATTTTCCACCAACACCGCTGACAACTTGCTAAATGTCTGCCGCCGACAAATTAAGAAACGAGTAAAATGTTTCCTGGTTGCGTTCATTAACACCGCTCATTAAAGAACGTGCGCGCTTAATTGATTTTCTCAATTTGTCACACGCAATTCCCGTGATTGACAACCAGACTGGGTGTCGCCAGGGCGTCAGGTGTGCCGGGGATGCTAATGGCCCGACTTAGCAAAGTTTTTCTTCGGAGGTGACTTTGGAGTCCTCCTACGTACTTTGCCATCATCCATCAGAACGGCGACGACTGCAGATCTGCTATGCTAATTTTAATGAACAGACCCGGCTAATCGCCATCGCTGCATTCTTCCCGTTGGGACCGTGATGAATGGCGATATCGTTTTCCGGCCCGGTTGGAATCCGGAGTTTTGATTGCGTGTTAAAATGTCAAGGATCTGCCTTGAACAACTTGACACGCTATTACGGGGGTTTTATCTTCCCGCTCAGAGACAAACAATATTTCCGAAAATGGCGAGTAATTTTACAATAATCCATACACAAGAGCTAATGAGAGGATTAATTGGGTTTTTCCAGTGAAAAGTTTATGGGATATTTCCCTTTCTTTTTTCTTTTTGAACACTGGAGCTTGTAAATCCTTTTCAGCTGTCCCTCTGTCTTTTAATCCGACAGCATCCACCGGGGAGGTCCGTGTCCTCATTCCCGCTTATAAATACGCATTAGCCGGCGGTCGGAGAGGGGGGAGAGCGCTATTAATGAGCGTGTCACACTTGCAAATATTAGCGGGAGAAAGTCATGAACGCAATCTGCGTGCATCAATAAACTTGATAAGAAAAATTCCCGCCTTTCGGAATGTGTAAGCCGGAGAAGCGAGAGACTGTGTAAGCGCGTCTTTTTTTTTTTTTTCCTGATCCCAGACAGACCTGCAGCGTAATCTTCTTTAAATGCTTTTATTAAGAGGCCTAATTGTGGTTTGGGCCTTCCTGCTGCGGGGGAAAAGGCGATTTTGAAACACAAAACTTTGACACTTCCCTGAAACTTGCCCTTCCCTGAAAACGGCATGCCTTACTCAATTTTTAAATAGCGGGGTTTCATTTTTGGGGGACGAAAACTTCATTTTATCATTAATATGTATTGTAAATGTGTCTGGTAAACCACTCGTCCAGAATTTTACCATTTTTGCAAAACATTGATTCCACAATTTAGCTGATTTTCGAATCTTCAATTTTGAAAATGACCAATTAATGGCATTACTGTACTTCAAGTTACCGCATTTTCCGCACGATAAGGCGCACCCTCAATTAATGACATTTTAAAACTTTTTCCATATATAAGGTGCACCCTCAATTAATGACATTTTAAAACTTTTTCCATATATAAGGTGCACCCTCAATTAATGATATACAGTATTTTAAAACTTTTTCCATATATAAGGTGTACCCTCAATTAATGATATATTTTAAAACTTTTTTAATCACAATATGGTAATACTCAAAGTAAGAACAATAGTAATAACTCAAATACTTTGGCTTACTTTATCACTTCATTCCCCATCTACAAGTCCCAATCTCAATATTCACACATATATAAGGTGCACCTGATTATAAGGCGCACCGTCACCTTTTTTAAAAAAAAATAATGCTTTTAGGTGCGCCTTATAGTGCGGAAAATACGGTATTGTCCGGCCCTATCACTAAGTATTGTGCAATAAACAAGACTGCCATCCATTTAAAGTGAGGAAAACAAACGAAACTGCTTCCGTAATCATAGTTTGGTTCTTTAAGTTACAGTTATCATCTTTTTAAAGGCGCTAATCTTGATTTTATTCGGTTAACGGAACAGTTATTTCAGTTACTTTCTTTGTTTTTGTTGACGATAATAACCCTGACGCCATCACCAAGTAACAGAATCCCTTCTAATATTCTGCAGGGAACTTGTTTACAGCATGCAATCATTGAGTCCCCACTTTTGACACCAAATACGGTTCCACTGAAATGCACACATCTCTATGGTAAGTCTCGGCACACAACGTCTAAGCCTTTCATTCCGCTTGACGACAACACACTCAGTCATTATTTGCAGCCCACAGACTGAACTACTTAAAAGATAATGAGCAAACTTCTTTGTCTCCTTCTTCTTGGCAGGTACGATTGATCCCGCTGTTTTGGAGCACGGGGATTATCAAAGGATTATCTAAGAATAATTATGCCGCCAAGGTCGACGTGCCTCTTTCATGTCGGCGGTGAGGTGCGTTCGAGATGCTGAATTGTGTTTGTTGAGCGTTCAAAAAAAAAAGAAGGCGAATGGCAATGCCACATGAATGCAAAAACCAGACACCCACCGAGGGGGAACAAGCCGTAAAACCACGAAACAATGTAGCGTAATGCATGGGCCCGATTAGGTAATTTAATGTTTGAAAAATGACTTTTCTTTTGAAAACTGGCAATCAGGAGGCTTTCAAGCGCTGAAAACGGTTATCGACGAATCTCGTTTTTTTCTCGGTTCATGCAACGGCAACGCTTCGATCGGGGCGGCATGGCTCGGCGGTAGAGTGGTCGTCTCCCAGCCGGGAGGCCGTGGGTTCGATTCCCCCCAAGTGTCCTTGAGCAAGACACTGAAGCCCCAATTGCTCCTGATGCTGCGTCATCAGTAGGTAAAAGACTAGTGTAAAGCGCTTTGAGTACCCAAGATATAAAAGCGCTATATAAGTGAAAGTCCATTCACCATTCGATCGAAAACATTTTCTTTTCATCTGTTCAAGAAAATGAAAAAATGTGAATGCCAGCGCCATTTAGCGGTATCCAGCCTTCAGGAGCGTTTCATAGTATAATATGTGCATAATAATGGTAAAGAAGACATATACTGCAAAATAAACCAGTTCAAGGCTGGACACAAAATCCCCGTCGACTTCTTTATGTAACCCAAACAGGAAAACGAGTCCTTCCGCAACCTATTTCGGCATTCCAGCAGCTTGAACCGAATACATTGTGCAAGTGCTATTGCTAATGATGCTATTTTGAACAACAACAACGCAAAGACTGCGGGAGGCGAGGCAAATCGGGACCACGTCTTTTGTACCACGCAGTTCCCTTTGAGATGTGATTGACTGATGCTAAAAACTAACACAAAAGACGACAAAAATGGTTGACAGCCGATTATTTGTTTTTCGCAGCCTCCCGTCAAATCATAATTCTTTGCGCGGAACAAAGTCGTCACGATGAAGAGAGATGGCGTCGGGATGTCGTGATACAACGCGGATTAATGCGTTGTCATTGACACGAGTACAAAGTTAGTCAGACAGCGCTGTCGCAGTTAGAGGGTGAAAAGCAGCCAATCAGATGCGAGGACAATGGAGGTTCAGTTAGCGAGAACATAATGGAGATGGAAAACTTCAAATTGTTCTTATTAGACAAAAAAAATGAGGATTATGACTCCTGCTCAATGAGAAAATATGAGAACTGCAGTCAACCCCTGTAATTTATGGGGGATGATGACCAGCCCTGCCGTGAAATTGTAAAATGGGGGGGGGGGGGGGGGGGACTACCAATAATAGATTAACTGTAACTATGGACCATTTATTACTTCACATAAAGGACAAGGCATTTGTTTATATTATGCGGTTATGTATAAGGCTCTGCTAACACAAATAGCAGCAAACAATGGCGGAGTTAGCTTTTGGCACAACATGCTAACTAGCCAAAGCATCAGCTGACGAAAATATGATTCATAATTAAAATCAAATATAATTAGTGATAATACGTTGCTCCTCGTGACGTGAAGTTTCTATCTACGCTTTTATCAACGCTTGACAATTTTGGCGTCGACGGGAGGCAAACGGCGAATATAAATCGCACAAAAATTAAGAACTCACCATTAACGCCAAACTAATGGGAGTGTTAGTTTGTTTCTCTGGTCAGACTGATTGGCTGTCGGAAGTCTCGACGATACTTTTGAAGCGAGCTCGTCTGGTTCAGTAATGAAAAAGTAGTGGGTCCTTTTTGGCTGCAAAGTAGAATCATTATTTCAAGATGGACTCCTCGCACTTTCTTTGAAGTTGTAGGCTCGTTACCTGTCTCTTGACTGGGCTTTTTCCCCTTCCCTAAGACGTCTGTTTCTTACTCATTTAACTTATTTGTGAGTGAAATTTTGTCGCTGAAGTGACCAAAAACGAAACCAAGAGAATCTGGTCAGTTTTCAAAATAAAATAGCTTTCTGACTCGGATAATACATAAAACGGAAATGCTCTACTTCATTATTTCGGGTGCGGCCACGAACCAATACCGGGCCGCGGACCAGTGGTTGGGGACCTCTGATAGGTACAATTAAAAGTCTCACTGTGATAAAATTACTCATGGACAATAATATTAATTTAAATGTCTCTATGTTTTGTATTGCATCAAAAAAGCTTGCCGTTCACGGTAGGGCTCTGTGTTCCATGTGTTTTTCAAGGGGTGAGTGATAAGACAGCATTTAAAGCGGTGTCAGGCTCACCAGTAGTGGAGGAAATGTTGACGTCGATGCTGATCTCAGGAATGCCGCCGCCCTTCAGCGCCGCCACGCACGTGTACGTGCCGAAGTCGGTGAACTTGAGATCGATGATGTCCAGGTTGGTAGTGCCGGGCGAGATGTCCGTGTCCGTCTGCGTGATGACCATGCGCTCCGAGCTGCGGAGGGCGCGGCCGTTCTTCAGCCAGCTGAAGGTGAGCTCCTCTGGGGGCGTGGCCTCCACCTGCAAATTTATTACCAGCCTAGTTCAAACGGATCTTGAACTTCTACCTCAGTTTGACGTCTACAGCCGTCAATGGCAGTCAATGAGTTACGTTTGAAAAGCGATTCGTTTCTCCTGTCAAACACTCAAGTTTTGTTCTTACCTGACATGATATCTTGACTTCCCGACCAATCTGGATGTTGTCGTCATTGTGGTAAGGATCGGGAGTGATCCAGAATCGACCCTTTTTCAATGCTGGGGGACAAAAATCAAACACACAAAAAAGCGGCTTGGATTAAATCTGGTTCCGTGAAGATCCACATGGACTAACTCTGTCAGGCCTGGAACCTCACTTTCCACAAGTCTTACGTCGACCGATTCAGTTAACCAATTAGAATCCAGTTTTTCCCAAATAGGGGTATGTGAAAGAACTTCAGGGGATTAGTGAGATTTTAACAGGGTTTCTGCAGGCCTCAGCAAATCTAACTTCCGGCTTTTTAATGACATGACGGAAATAGATTTTCTTTTTCAAAATAAAAGCAAATCAACAGTAAGATGAAGCAACCTATGCTGTTACCAAACTGCGTCACTGTTGCTCTTTTACGTTTAAAACACTGCATTTTTTTGAGTTGCTGGATAAAATAGAGATACCACTACAAATGTAGTTCCAAAGTGTCATAAATATTTTTTTTCCCCACATAAAAATGCTTTGTGATAAAAAATTGATATTTTATAGGGGTGCAGCTTTAAAAAAAAAAAAGGTTGAGACGCACTGCTATAATCCTCATGCTCTCATTCCTTCCACAGCCCATTTGGGTAGCAAAAAAGCTCCCCTGCTTAGAGGCTATTCCCGCAGATGTTTCATGCAAATTTTACACATTTCTTGTCCCTCCTCATTCGAATCTCCTTTTCCGGGCATTTTATCAAGGCATAAATATTGGATAGCGAGTAGGCGTTCCTATAAATCAACAACACGCGTGTACACATGAGATAAGTGGGCAAATTTTGCCGGACCGCTTACTCAGCTGGCGTGGAATCTCACGAGTGCGATTGTTTCAAAAGAAAACACGACCGGGTGTAAAGTGCTCGCTCGGACCATTTTATCGGGTGTCGGCGTTGCGTTTTTGGGCTCCCGCCCTTTTCTGATAACCAATTCCTGGCAAAAAGTCGCATGAATCTTTAATGAAGAGTCTGACGGAAAACAGAACTTTCCCATTTGCAGCAGAGATAAACTTCTACTCCCATGATTGTAGTACAATTTTCCACAACATCATGAATTTTTCACCTAGGTATTTTGCACAGTGCGTGGTGATAGACGACAAACTCATAAAAACTTACAGGTCTTGCTAAAGCTGAGACGTCGCACCGGTGGTTCAAGGCCCGGGGGCCAGCCGCATCATTTTATGTGCCCCGCAAAATGCTGATTTGATTTCGGGTTTCTGGCTAAAATACCAAACTTGCGAGTTGTCTTCAACTTTTAAAAGTTTTTGAAAAAAAACAAAACAAAACAACAACTACTCTTTCTTTGTTTCCACTATTGCTTTTGAACGGTTTAACTGACCTCTGATCTGTGTGTGATGAACATGAAAATATGTTTGACCTTACAGCTATTCCAGCCCTTTGATAGAATCTAGAACTACAATGTACCCCCTTTGTCTTTGTCCCCAGCACAAACCAATTTTAGATGAAAAAAATTCTTAAAAAATGATGTTCCATATCTGTCTGATTCCTAATGCCATTTCACACTGGTAAATAATATATTAGGGTGAGAAAAACAGGGGCTTTTTTTCATGCAAACATGCGGGAAACATTGCCCCCTGGTGGTAGGATGACAGAGTGCTTGATTTGACATGTAGGTAGCCGGCTTTATAAATGTTAATATCGCCAAGGATCAGCTTAATTAATTGTGGCAGCCAATATCGTGACTGCAAAATTTTCAACTTCAATTAATTGTCCAGCCCTAATATATATATATATATATATATATATATATATATATATATATATATATATATATATATAAAGAGAGAGAGAGAGAGAGAGAGAGAGAGAGAGAGAGAGAGAGAGAGAGAGAGATTGAATGTCATTAAAAATTAAGTCATTGTGACATTTTAACAGCAGGTTTGTTAATTTTGGAATTAATTTGCTCTTCATTTGACAATAAAACTGTTCTGTTCCAATCACGGCATTCAAAATCATTAAATTTGCTGCAGAAAGATGTGATGTAAAGTGTGGGGGTACTCACAGCCCCGTTTAAGATCAGCTGGCCTACTGAATGTACCAATCTTCTTATGAACCTACAGTATATTTCTCTGAAAATCATTTGAATTTCAAAACGATTTTTGCATAAACGCTATTAATATCTCACATACCCATGAAGTGTCTTCACGTACCCCCAGGGGAACCCGTTTTTGGGTTAGGTTATTTATCAATGCGTTCCTCCCATATTTCGCACACAATAGTATATTCTGACCATTTTGAGGTCTCATTTCTGTGGCCAAGCATGTTTCCTTGCACCACAAAGAACACACGAGGCGCCACATTGCGGGGCAACCTCGTGTCACTTTCTACACGAACGCTAATTGTCACGGCGAGCCATACCGGCTCTATTTTGAGATCCCCGTTTCTGTCGCCGATATCCCTGCAGTGAGCTTGCGTGCTTTTCCTGTGCCGGCTTGTGGGAGTAATGGGGAGTGTCAAACGATCACACAAAAAGGGGGGAAAAGGCTTCGGCGGCTCATGTCGCACGGCTGCAACACAACAGCACCACGGGGGAGTGCCTTGTGACACACACACACACACGCACACACACACACACACACACACACGCCGTCTTCCTGGATGTGACACGCACGGCAACACAATAGCACGGCTGCTGTGTACACATGCAAATGAGAGCGGACGCTCCAATGTGTTTTTCCCTCCACTGGCTCTAATGAATTCCACTGGCTTTTGTGAGAACAGGATGAATCATTATCCCCGCGACTCATTTCTCACTCCTCGCCATCCGTCCGTCTTCACAGCCGGCAGCCCGGTAGCTCTTCCATATCAGCATGCCAGACTGGACCGGTCTCTTCCAGCCAGCAGATGGAAGTTCCTCTCACCTCCTTCCTCAAGGTTAAACTCCAAACTGGGTCGACAGGCGTCGGCCAGGTGCGCCCGCCTTTCATCTCGCCATTATCGCCCTCCGCACGCACGCCGGCGCTTCGGAAAGCCGAGGACGCTAACGGAGGGATGAAAGTCGCGGCGGTGGCTTTCAAGCTTCAGGTTGGGTCAAAGGGGCCGCAAAAACACATACGGATGGGTGTCAGTGGTCCACGTTCTGTCGCCCTTTGAAATTTAAAGTGGAATTCGGGAATCTATTCAGGAATCCAGATCGCCTCAGAAACTCTCGGGCCACCAGGTAAAAGTCCATAAAAGATCATATTTCATACTTTTAAAAAATGGCCATAAACTAAGTGGCGAGTCCACGATTAATCACTCTGCCAATGACAAAAATTGTCACGATTAATCATATTCTATTACAACTATTTTCTACGACGCTTATAAAGGATATTGAGGACATTGAGTACAAGTTTTTTTTTAGTTTTCTAATTAGCTACGTAGCACATTTTTAAAGTAAAATTGCGTAAAAGATGATCTTTGTCTGTGACTCTCCTTGAAGCTGAACACTGAAACTGAACACCGATTTTTTTTAACGCTTTAAAAAGTTCTGTGCTTTTCAAAAAAAATCAGGGTCAAGTTTCCAAAAATGAAAATTGAGATGTTGATATTGTCTAATTCTGCACTTAATTCCCTCTAAAGTGATACATGCCGGTAGCTCGACACAGTTAAATAAATCTGAATGGTGCCAAGTTGAAATCCCTAATTTGGAGAAAAACAAGTTTTGCCACATTCATTTTTCCACAGAACTCATCTTCCTCTAATCCTTTATTTTCATACACTTTGATTACGGTTTAAGTCTTTTGGCACCTGGGAAATGAAATTTGAGACTTTCTGGAGGTTTTTTTTTAAGAAATCACAAAACGGATTTCCATGACATCATTCTGGTTTTGTCACATATACAGTTCTCATTTTACCCCTTGAACTGTTCTGTCCCGGACCTTGCAATACTAAAAAGGTCCCAACACAATGTTTGGAGTCCTCGAAAATGTGCAGTACAAAGGACAAAGTAAGTCCAAGGTTCAAACTGCATTTACAAAATGTGACAACAGTTGTTAACAAACGTCACAGTACAAATAATTAAAATAATAGAATGAAGTTAGGCATAGCCTCCGTCATCTTCTTAATCTTGCAACCACCGATATAACTTTTCCGTTTTGGTAGAAAAGTCCTCTTTTTATTCTAAGTGTTAGTTTCGCTTCAACAAGTCTGTTTTGTTCCTCTTCTCGATCTTCCGAAGCTTTGACTTTCTGGTTCATTGTTACTTGATTACGCATTATTTGACTTGTCACTGATACTAAAAAAAAAGTTGTTTTGGACTTTAAGACAGCCGTCTTTTAGGAGCCATTTTTTTTTTCCACTCACGAGATCCCGCAGACGAAATCTCACGACGACGAGATCTCGGATAAAAACGAGACGTGACCTGTGAGATCAAAACAAACGTGAAAATTGATCATCGTATGATTATCAGTAGAATAATGATGACGATCGCATCACAAAAAAATGACCTCACAAAACCACTACTAATCGACTCTAGAACAGTCAAACGTTTCGCATTACGTCAGTGCCAGTTTGTTTGCAAACAACATAGTAAAGAGGAAGAGTGTGTGTTTAAATGTGTCAAAAAGCATCACGGCGCTCTGTCACATTGGCAGCATTTTCTATTTTTTCTTTTTATACTTTGCATACAACGTCGCCCCGCAGCCTCTCAGCAAGTCACGCCCGCCCACCCGTCCTTGAGAAGCCCTCGACACGCACGCACACACACACACACACACACATATCCAAGCAGATGGTAGCACTCCCTGCCATACTGTCCCACCAGCCACACAGCCTTAGCCTTCCCAGCAGGCCGCTGGCGTCCAATACCGCTAGCTGACTCCGTCCTTTTTGCAATTTCTGTGACTTTATGAATGATGAAGTGTGCTGATATGTCTCACTTGAGACATACTGTCCTTTTTTTTTCCATTCTCCGCAATTTTGAAACCATTCCCAGGTGGCGTCATGGAAATCCGTGATTTTAATGAAAACAACCCAAGGATCAAAAACGTGATTACGATTATAATTATATTGGCGTGGATTTTGTTACCATGGCAATTGGAACGTTTTTGAATAGGCGATAAGGGTCTTCTAAAAAAGAAAAGGAGTGGTCATGAAGACGAAAGAAAAAAAAAATCATTAAGGCCAAATCCGGCCGTTGAGAGCCGCAGTCCAGCCTCGATTTTTCCAGTCAACCACGACACCCGATTTGGCCACATTATCTTTATAAAATAGTACCATTACCAGGATTAATCAGTAATTTTACTCTATATTCCTGGTTGCTAAAGCAGGTGAAGACCTTTTTTTTCCTTCTGGACCTCCTTTCTCCCTTGTTTCTTTCCTTGCTACTAACCACGAGTCCATCAAGCTGTCAGTCTAATTTAATCCTAATAGCAAGTAGTGGTAACACTGGAATCTAACTGCTTGGACCGTGAGCATGCTACCGAAAAAAAAAAAAAAAGAACAAAACAAGTTAATCTTTTGAGACTTGTGAAGCTGAGCCCTAGCGATTTATCACTGAAGGTTTGTTCCTGTCAGAATGTAATTTGGAGCTCGTGTTTCTTTTCAAGGCAATTTTACGAGAGAATTTCCATTTCCCAGATATCGCTGCGTGTTTAGGTATGTGCTCGTGCGCGCGTGCATGCATGTTGCCATTTGTCACCGCGCATGTATCGCATCTGCACGGAAGCCATATATAAATATATAAAATGAAGCCAATACTGAGCGTTTCACCCTCGAATGCACCACGCCGGATGAGGTAGTATACGTCCACTAGTCGGAAAGGTTAAATAGCCATTAAGATGCACTCGGAAATTGCTGTTCTTGTTTGTCGATAAAGCCTCTCATATACACAGATGTGTTTGGCTCAAATTACGCGTTTTTGGACTGTACTGGAGATTGATAACATGTTGCTTTTGGACTGAAAATGAAAGACAGCCCTATTGGTATACAGTACAGTATCATTTTTATACCAGCTGGCTTCTGTTCAGTGCCGTGCTGGATGACAACATGGTGTTTTTGACTTATATTTGGTCGCTTTGGTGAAATGACGTTTGAGACGGGGACATTCGAGGCAGTTCGAGGCAGCTATCTATCTATCTATCTATCTATCTATCTATCTATCTATCTATCTATCTATCTATCTAGATCGAGCATTAACAGGCTGTTAGATCTATCTATCTATCTATCTATCTATCTATCTAGATCGAGCATTAACAGGCTGTTAGATCTATCTATCTATCTATCTTAGATCGAGCATTAACAGGCTGTTAGATCTATCTATCTATCTATCTATCTATCCATCTATCTATCTAGCTAGCTAGTTAGCTAGCTAGCTAGCTAGCTATGCATCCATCAATCACTATATCCTTGCAGTATAAACATTCATAACAGTAGGTTATATTGTACCCACATTAATCAGCATTTAATATCATTTTTGTAATTAGACCCTGGCGTACCTAATATAGTGGCCTGTGGAATGCCGATATTTAAGAAGGAACGGCTGAAGAAAACGTGAATTCGGTATGTGAGTTCCACAGTGTGCAGCAGCACATCAATAAGAATGGAATATTTACTGCAGCGATTGCCTGCAGTGGCGCCTGACATCTTCTGTCTAATACAAATAAGCTGGCGGCCTCTAAAGTCGTCAGTGATATGGCGAGCATCACAATACAGTGGAGGGGTTATCTGTCAGACGGGGGTTCGCGGGGAGGAGGGGGGGGAGGGTCGCTATCAGACGTGATTGGTGGATGATTTGATTTTCATGCCACAGACTTTACGGCTGCATAAATAAAACGCCCTGCGCGCGCAGGCTTAGTTTAGCACCGAGGCGACCCCGCGAAGTAATCTCGCAGATGAAAGCGGCGTTCTCGGCAGGGAAACGCACAAGTTCAGGAACATGAAAGTCAGCCAATCTGCTTTGCTTGGATTTGGGAAAGTGGAAATGCAAAGAGGGTTTCCCGGAGTGGTGTTGTTTTCGTGGGGATTTCAATAATTAATGCGTGGCTTGACAGAGCTTGGGGACTCTTAAGTCGCCCGTCTTGGTAATCACATGCAATATACAGTAGAAGCGTGGTGCACAATCATCTTACAGGTGTTCTTTGTAGGTCGAGCGACAAACAATTGAGTCGAGATTTAAGATTCAGTTAGATCACTTGAAGTATTTAAGTACTAAAGCAATTTAGATACTTGTGTACTTGTTTTCTTAGCGACTAAAGTAATTGATTACTTCAGGTTGGTAATGTAATGAATTACATTAATAGTTAATGACCTTTAGCACTTTAGCAGTATTTTGACCATTTTGGGGAATTTTATTCAACGTCACTCCTGTGGTACTTTAGCCAAGGGATGAAGGCATACTTGGTAGTCTGAAAACTAAAGTGGTCACGCCATGTTGAGCTTTGACTTGGCACCATCTGGGGGAAAGTTCAGCTCCTTAGCAAGACATGAGGAAGCTGAAATTTCACCCAGATTTCAATGCTTTACTTTTGATATCAAAATCAAAACATTTGAAAAAATACTGCACAATAGTGACTTCACGAGGAGTCGTTTTTACACCATTTGATATGAGTACCTAGAATGGAATGTCTGGGAAAAAAAAACAAACTAAAAATATGTCTTTGGGATTGAATGAGTTCATCATTTAGAGCAGGGATGTCAAAGTCATTTTTATCATGGGCCACATTGTAGTTAGAGTTTCTGTCAGAGGGCCGGCATGACACTTTTTTTAGTGTATTCGTCACACACTTTGCTAGTTTTTGAAATCGGAGGCTGTTCAAAAGACAGATTGGGACTTAGAAAATGCCTGAAAATGTGCTTTTTTCCCCCACAAATTTTCTAAAGTTGAACACAACTTGCAACTTGGTATTTTAGCCAGAAGCATAAAGTCAAATCAGCATTTGGTGGGACACATGAAAGGATGCGGCGGTCCGGATCTGGCCCCCGGGCCTTGAGTTTATCACCTGTGATTTTGACACTGAAATTGTCCAAATGCTGGTAATTCCAGTGTGTTGACTGGGAAAAATTCTTATTTTTTTCAGTTCTATGTGAAAGTACATTGATTATAATTGTGTCAAAATAAAACGTTTGCAAACATCTTTTTGGGTGATTTTTGAAACATTTGGGCCCATTTCCTGACATGTTCCAGCCTAAACCAGCGATCGAATCATAAAATTTGTTTTTGCATTCTCAATTTCACAAGCAGTTTGTTAATAAAGAGATTTACCGCTTCTTCAATTACTCGATACTAATTGTTGGTTGCAGAAAACACCTCGCCTTCCACTCACCCCGCACTATGATGGTGGTGGACTTCTTGGCCGGGTTGCCCACGTTGTTGCTGGCCACGCAACTGTAGACGCCCGCCTCGTCCGAGCTGATGGCGGGCAGCGTGAGGGTGCCGCCCTTCACCATGCTCCTCTGCGGTAGGCTGTCATTGGCGCTGAGCCAGGTGAGGAGCGGCAGCGGCTCCCCGCCGGTGGTGATGCACACCAGCGACACCGTCTGGCCGGGGTTCACCACGATGGGGTCCTCCACGAGCAGCTTGATGGACGGCGAGGCTGGAAGGTGGTTAAAACGTGCGGTCAGGCTCCACGCTTAAATTCTGCATACCTGCTTTAAACGCGGGCGCCACCTGTCTTATTGGTGAGCCGGAAGATGACGCTGCGGTCGGGAATGCCGCACACGTTCCGAACGGAGGCCACGCAGCTGTAGTTGGCGTAGTCTTGCGGCCGCAGGTTCTTAAGCTTCAAGATCTTCGTTTCTCCCTGCAGCTCGGACGACAACCACCACAGCGGTATGCAAATGTGTGCGGGAACACGGATGCAGACGGAAAAGGTCACGGGGATGAATATTTACGCCGGGAAACGGGGGAAGACGAGGAGTGATATTATACCAGTGTCACATGGCAACATACGGAGTCTAGAATGACTCTTGAGTCAGTAATGGCCCCTGATGCTGTTTTCCAGCAACACTGATGGGCTCTGCAGGGGTCTTTCTCCACTGAAACAGCACGCTACCCCCACCATCCCGGCCTGGAAACCTGTGATGAGGATGTGAACCTTTGATCCAGCTGATTCGAATGCTTTGGGAGCGAGGGGGCGAAGGCGGATTCAAATTGAGAGTCACCGGCAAAATGGCCGCCACATGCACACTGCCAAGGAAAACCCATCAGGCTTTTTTTTTTTTTTTTTGTGAGATTATTTTTAGTATTACTACAATTCGGAAGTACGTTTTTTGTCGTGAGAAACACGCACCCACTAGGTGGCGTCGGCAGACTTCACAACATCCGGTTATCGTCAAATCACAGTTGTTTCTTTGTAGTTGCGGACCAGATCAGTTGGTTAACCCATTCCGTGCCACGGATGAGAATTCTCATTTTTTTGAATAGTAACAACAATAAATAATAAAATTCTGGTCAAATACGTTTTTTGATGGAGAAGAGCTGACACCCTTGACTAATGCGCACCTAATATAAGCCGATTGAGCACTGTAGTGCTAACTGTAACCATTAGATAGCAGTGTTTCCACACTTAGAACACAGCTTTTATCATTCTACATCAATTCTAATGAAGAACGGGAATCAATATTTTATATGGCAGCACCTGTATTTACATAGAGTACACCTTGACCTTGACCTTGAAAGGTGAAAATGCTAAATATAATGGCCCTCTGGATCAACTTTTGGCTTTGCATGAGCAAACCACAGTTGTGCTAAAATCAACCAAAATATGTCCGACTTTTCTGCACCCTTCTGGGTCTGTCTAACCTGCGTGAAAAAGGGCTCATAGATCTCCACGCCCTTGTCCGAGCCCTGGGTCAGCACTTCCCGGCCGCGGTGCCAGCTGTAGCGAACCGGCGGATTGGAGTTAGCCACGCAGCGTAGGAACACCGTCCGTTCGTAGTAGAACTGCTCCTTGGCCTCCCCGATGCTCTGGTGCACCGTCACAACCGGGTCGTCGAGATCTGCAAACACAAACGGACATTTGGAATTTACCCAGGTGGGGACGGGCTCCATTTCCATAAAAGTATGTCGTACCCTTCGAGATAATCCCCCCCCAGCTCTTGATTGCGGTTAATTCTCAGAGCAAAGGATCAACAAGGTGTAAGAGGCTTCAGTTACCGGCTCAGCCGCCCGCTGAATTGCTGAAGGGCACGCTAAGTCCTTAGTCGATGTTCCAAGTCGCAACTGTTCTGATCAAACTTGAGCTTCAGCGAGGACGACAAACATTACACGCTAAAGCCCCTTCAGCATCGCCGATGTAGAATTTTGGATTGCAAATTTTGCCATTGTGCTGTATTGCATGGATCATTTTCTTCCGCGTCATTCTCGCATTTTTAGCCGCTCCTCGTAGTGTGAAAACTAAGTGGTCGTGCCATGAGGTAATTTGATATGTTGTCACCAACTGGGTGAAATTTCAGCTCCCTAATGTCTTTTTTTTAAATGCTTTACCCAAATTACCGTATTTTCCGCACTATAAGGCGCACCCTCAATTAATGAGATATTTCATAAACTTTTTCAATCACAATATAGTAATACTCAAAGTAATAACAATAATAACTCAAAAATAACTCTAAACTCTCAATAGCATAATAAGTCAATGTCAATATAAGCAACCTTGTTCAACTGTAAACACACAAAAGAAAAAGGTAAAGCTTACTTTATCACTTCATTCCCCATCTACCAATCTCAATATTGATCCATATATAAGGCGCACCCGATTATAAGGCGCACCATCAGCTTTTTGAAAAAAAATGAAGGCTTTTAGGTGCGCCTTATAGTGCGGAAACCAAAGGATTCAAACAAAACACCGCACGTAGTCAAACTGACCTCCGAATTGGCTGGTTTGAGACTTATTGGGGATTAGAGTGTGAAATCTAACTTGTTCCACCCAGCCTGTCATTTTAAAAGCACGAAGCTGACATGGAACAGATGCTCACCCGGTGAATTGCAAGCTTCAAAAGGTAATTTTCCAGCCCTCAATTCTCTCTGCCTGTAGCGTTGAAAGCAAATGCTGCAGTTCTGTCTAAGCCCAAATGGGGGTGTCCACCTGCAAATTTGACAGCTTTGGAGCTGGTATCAGAAAGAGTGGCAGAATACTTGGATCAGGTGTGAAGTTGAGCACTTGTGACTGCCTTCTCCCACCTTATTGTTTCGAAAAAGAATTGTTGTGTTTTGTGAGAAGGACACAGACACGGAATGGGGTCTGGACCTGTTAATTGGCTGGTTTCTGAGGTACTATCAGAGGCCAACAGATGCAGTTCTCCCATCCTGCTGTGTTGAAAGTCACGTGACCACATTTTGTCTGGTGCATTTTCTGCGTGACCAACATCGTGACGGACAGGTATCAAAGAATCTAATTGAATGCTTTAATGTGACGGGAACTGTTGATGTTTCTTTTCAAATTAAGAACTAATTAATTGGAACATGATATGATTAATGTATTCCATGAAATTTTACACGGGTGCACAGTGATAAAATTTCCAGCGGATGGTGTGACGAAACCAATATTCTGGATTTGCTGGAAAAAAAAAAAAAAAAAAAAACACCTAGATATACCCCTATGAACATGTTTCCAAACTTTAATAAATCAGACACAGATAGCACAGTAGTCTGATTTAAATTTTCCTTTTCTTTTCATTGAAAGTTCTTTTGTGCTAGTTTGGAAGTACTTACCTGAAAAAAATAATTTCACAGAGGCTTCATAATTAAAAAAAGATTGAGAACCATTGCTCTAAACAATTAATTTGGTCTACCACCAGTGGTTAGTGAACATTACTGCAAAATGTCACCCCGCAAGGATGATCACATTATGAGAACTAATATTTGATTTAAATTATGAATCATTGTCAGGTGCGGACCAAGGACAGCAAAGAATTACAAAATTAATGACACATTTAGTGCACAGAGGAACAGACGCTCGGCCAACATGCTAATAGGCTAACACACATTACATAATTTAGCCTAATTTTGTATTCTGGACAACTCCGTAGACGAATCTAATTGAATTTCTTTTAATGGCGTGACAGCATCAGTACATTAGTCTTTACGGATTAAAAGCTATTTAATTGAACGTGAAGAAACTTTATGCCAAATGGTGTAGTAGTGATTCCTTTGCAAAATCTTTTAGGGTTTTGTTAAGTTTTGGACGGATACGCATTGTCATTGCGGCAACTTTCTGACATATGAGCCAAAAGTTAAACCGATGATTACACGATCTATCATTAGGAGATGTTGAAGAAAATACGCTAAGAGCAAGGGTGGAAAAACTTTTTGACTCGAGGGCCACAAAAGGTTCTAAAATTGAATTAAAATGGCCGGACCAGGAGCCAGGGCTTTGTTTTTGTCATGTAAAGTGTAATTGCAATGAAATAAGATATTTTTTTTTAAGTTTCATGCACTTGGTTATTTTTTTCAGTTTTAGACTAAGCTATAATCTGTATAAACACTGTAAAAATAATGAACTGTTGTTGAAAGTGGATTTATGTTGCTTTTTTTCTTTTGTTAATGTTAAAGGCTACAGGTTATACAATTTTTATGTCGAGAGTGGGTGCAAAATGTTTTCTCTTTTCCAGGTGGGCTTGGCAAAATATAATTGAGAAGCACTGAGCTAGCTTAACTTAAGTGAAGAGACCCTGATGATTTTACTGGCGTGTTTGAGGCTCGCCGTTAATCGGGAATTTTCAGCCACGTGAGAAAGGCGCTCTCGTTTGATTGAACGGATTGAAAAGGTAATCGCCGTAGCGGGCGGTAGCATCGAGTCCTTTAGCATGCTAATGGGCGCCGTTTTAAAAGAAACCCATCCGGCTTCCCTTTTCCGCTCCATTTTTCGACGTCGGGAGTAGGGAGGCGACACGGGGGAGAGGATGAACATATGCCTCTGCTGAAGAATGCTGATTCCTGCGTTTCATTAAAGACATGTTCTGCCCCTGCAGCCCCTTAATCAAAATCTAGCAGTGGTCAATACTTCATCCAGGATCCATTACGGCATCTCAGGTAAGAGCAATTACCTTTGAGGAAGGGGTGGCACAGGGGGAAAAGGGAGAGGTGACCAGAGGCGGGCGGGGGGGAGCTTTTAAAGTAAATATACAGATTCATTGCCTTCTTGCCGATCCGGTAGTGCATTTGCAACACAGACACACACATAGTGACGGCGCTACTGAAAGGAATACCAATACATTTATTAACTTGGTGTCAATAGTCATACGGGTCCATAATGTAAACGTTGATACCAAATCAATTCCGTTTGCAAGCATGTAGGAATCAACAAATGGTGCTGATTTGACATAGTATAGGGTATTTTTTTTTTTTTTTAGCATCCTGGTGTTTTTTATGCTATTTGTTAGATGTGTCTAAATCAGGGGTCCTCAAGCTTTTTCGGGTCAGGGACCCCTTTTTTAGAAAGCAAATTTTCCAAGGACCTCAATATACAAATGTTTGCGTAAACAAAACACAAAAATTATTTAAGCCCAACATAAATGCTTTTTTTTTTACTATACAACAGATTTAATTTGACAACAAGTATAGTATATAGTACGTTGACAAGATAAAAAATGCAAATGGGTTGAATTGGTTGAATTGATTGAAGGGTGAAGAATACTTTCACAATTTAATATAAAATAAAGCAATATTAACATTATAAAAAGAAATTGACACAAATATATATTTTTTCATGAGTAACCCAAATTATTTCAGAGACCCCTAGCAGTCAGCCCACTTTGAGAACCACTGGTCTAAATCAATGTCCCAAAGCGGGTGAAATAAAAAAAAATTAAAAAAGTGGCCCTCAGACATATCCTTGAGGAACTTCACTTGATAGTCATCCAGTATGTTCAAACTTGATTGTAAAAAATAACATTTTCTGTACTTTTGTGTTGAAAAGTGAAGGTAAAACTATGATGCCAAGCTCCGCCCACTCAAGATGGCAAAAAGCATATATGTTTGCTGTTTAGCATTGCCTGTCTAGCAACCATGCACATCTGGACACGCGCAAAAACTCACTCACTAGCGCCCCCTTGGACAGTTTGATTTTGGTTTGATTTGAGTCAGTTTGGCTATACATATCTGTCATAACAATAGACATGAAAGGGAAGTCGGCCATTTTGGGAGAATTTCAAGTGTTTATGTTGACACATTTTTTTTGGCCAATACCTTAACGAATGTGCACCTAAGGTCCCTGGATTTAAATAAGATCAAAATTAGCCTGAGCTGTAAGTCTACAAAGTTTTTTTGACTCTCTTTGTAATTAAGTTCCATGAAATTAAAGACGACTAATATGGGCAATGACTTTAAATTAAACGCAATTTTTTTTTTTTAACTCACCCAAAATGGTTCAACAACCTAATTTTGGGTCCCGACCCACCAGTTAGGAATCGCTGCATAACATAACAGTCTTTGAAAGCCTTTTTTTTTTCTCTCTCTGTATTTTCATGTGCATGTTTATCAGTTGGCCCGGAGCAAAGTAAGCAGGGCTAAAGATGAAGTGGATGCTTGCAGGGAGTCAGCGATAAATATTGAAATATGGAAATATTTGTGGCGGATTAAAAAGTTGATGAGTTTCAAGCAAAATTCCACCCCCGTGAAAAGCAATGGAAGGATACCGATGCAGGAGTGCAATTAGCTCAAGTCACGCCTGAATGGTACGCCCATACCTATGAAGGTTAAAAAAAAAAAAAAAAGTTGCTCATTTTAGTATAGCAGATTTTTTCGATGCGTTTGCTTTATCGGCCTACAAAGACATTTGTCGGACAAATAGGCAGACAGGTTGGGATGGAGGACTCAAGAAAGGTGCTTCATTATCACATCAAAACTTCCTTTCATGTAGCGCGCGCACCAAGCATCACGCCAACCGTGGACCCTTTTCTTCTTCTTCCTTTGGAGCCTCTTGGGTGTTGGTCTAACGCAAGATTTTGTTTGGAATTTTTTGCTTGGCTTTGATGTCGTTCTTTCTCGTCTGATCCGCAGAGATGGATCGGAATAGAAAACAAAGCAGGGGCTGTCAATCATCAGCATTCCGCCACAAAAGGGTAATACAGTGGACCCCCGGGTTACGGCGTCCCTGGTTTACGTTACGAAGTGGAACACTAAGTTGTTTAATCCCATCTTCGTGGCATTTTTCCTGCTTTATGGCATCAACAAGTGTCATGGCCTGTGGGGTTGGATGTGTTTATGTTGTTTTGCCTCCCTCTTCAGGCGTTTTTATATACTTGCTCTTATTTTTTGTTCGCATCAACCTGCTTGCCCTGCAAGACATAAGAAGAAGGCTAGGCAAGGCTGGGCTACCCCCGCCGGGGAATATGGCCGCAAGTAGCTCAAGTCACGTCACGCCAAGGGAAAATAAAATTTCAATTTTTCTTTATATATAATTTTTTATTTATGATATTTTTTAATTATATACATGCAGATTGTATAGAAATAGCACTTACTATACTATTTTGATAATTTTTAATCTGTAGATACAATTTTGATATTTTTACCTGGGGTTTTATACGCATTAGCTAATTAGCATAGGTCTCTATTGCAGGCCCTACGACGATTTTACCTCACGATCTGGAAAAGATTAATTTCATATGGCGGACTCCACTGTACTTAAGCATTAAATCAATACCTAAGTACATTAAGGACAAATTCCAGATACAAGTATTAAAAGTAGTATTAAATTGATACTTAAACACACCCCAAAATTGAGGGAAAAAATACATACATGGCCTGAATTTCTGGAGTCTTAAAAAAAATGATAGCAATAAAAATCTGTCTTTGGGATGAAATGAGTTGAGGTAAAAAAAAAAAAAAAAAAAAGACATTTAACTGTTGAAAACACGCATCTCTGAACCGTGAGTCATTTCACATCATAAAGCAGCAATCGCCTCATAAAGCTGACTGAGAAAATACTAAGACGTACAAAGCTGCCATCTTGGCAAACGCCGCCTGCTTCGAAGAATAAAAACTCGAAACCCAATTTTGTACCTCCAAAAAATGCTTCCTGCCAGTTCTCTTATTCACTTACGCCGCTAAATATATTAAAATAGATTCAATTGGCGGTTTCCTCCGTTTGCTGACCCGCTAGCACGGTGAAGGACCGGAGCCTCTGGCACCAGCGCAAGCAAAACACTTTGCAGATACTGTAAATAGGAAGAGAACGCAAGAGTGCACTCGGCTCACTCGTCCACTCTGCTACTCTTTAATGAATGCGCCTCCGGTCTAGACAAAACGACACGTGCTCATGCGCAGCGCAGACCGACTAAAGATGACAAAAGATGACAAACTGCGAGACACCGACTGGTGCATAATGCAGAGGGAATCATACGACTGCCATCTTAAATGGGATATGGCGGCTACCTGTATATGTCGGTTCGATGTGTTCATTTATGAAACCTCTGTGAAATGGAACCTTGGATTCTTTTTATCACACATTGAGGGATTGAAAAATGTTTAAACTCAAAAAATTATAATCATAACATTTCTAGGAAACGTCTCTCACTGTCTGATCAAAAGAAAACATTTGATTTTAAACTATAGACAGAAAATAGAACTGAAAAGAGGTAAATCAATGGCTGTGCTCACACAGTTTTTACAAATTCAGTATTAAAAATATAAAAATTGAATACGATCTTGTAAAAAAGACACGTAGGCTAATCTAATATTTTATGTACCGAAGTGCATAGAGCATGCATTTAATTAAAGTAATCCATTACTTTAGATTACAATTAACTGATGTGCCTAAACTAATCAGTTAATTTAGTTAAGTACGAAAGTATTACTTTATGTGCATATACAGTAAGAATCAACTACTTTTGGGTTAGTAAAGTAAGTACTAAGGTGCTAAAAGTAAATGATTACTTTTGGAAGTATTTTGGTATTACTTTGTGTACTTGAGTGCATATAATAATCAACTACTCTCGTAATTAAAAAAAGTAAAACATTACTTTTGGAAGTAAAGTGCTAAGGTAATTTATTACTTTATGTATTTAAGTGTCTAGATGGATCAATTACCTCAGTACTTGATTATCAAAGTAATTTATTTAGTATCACTTAACTAAATTGAAAAAAACAAAGTTACTTTAGTTAAGTACTAAGGTATATAGTACATATAGTAATCGATTACTTTAGGGTTAGTAAAGTAAGTACTAAGGTGCTAAAAGTAAACTATTACTTTTGGTAGTAAAGTTCTAGGGTAATCTACTACACTGTGTACTTGAGTGCATATAAAAATTACGAAAAATAATAACAATATGCTATAAATATAAATAAATAATAATATTCTAGGTGTACGGGACAATATTTTTAAATTATTGTAAACCTCTATAGTTTTTTTGTTGTTGCCTTTTTACTGTCCGAATACCTAAATAAAAAAAATGTATAAATTTGTTATAGAATACATTAAAACACATTTAAGAAATAAAAATAAAACAGCAATTAAAAAACTAATTTTCTAACTAAGTGAAGGAATTTTCATTACCCGATTTTTCTTTTTTATTGATTTTGACCCAGGTTCTGTTCCTTTTTTTAACCAACTTAAGGTTTTGCTATTTTATCCACCATAATACTTATATCTTTTGATTATGATCTTACGTCTTCCCTGGGATAAATTCCCGTTTCAATCGAGTATATTCATTACTCCCAATTACTTGCGGAAATACAGTATTCTTTAACAAAAGCAGTGCCTCCTAACTGGAAACTGCAGAGCCTGCATCGGCCGGTAAATGCGCTTTTATTCCATTAGCGCGCATAATCAAATAGATTATGTTGACCAACAAAAGGCGGCAAGCTTTTAATGCGCTCTTAATTGGGCCGGACTTTATGGCTCGTAACTACATGGATGTGTATTAGCCCTTTACTACCAAGGAAGTTACGATGCAGCGTCGCACGCATGAATAGCTTGTAATTATTCATCGGGCAAAGGCTGCGGCGGAGCTCGGGACCATCCCGTTTGACTTTGCTCGGACTGGTCGCTGGGTAATTATGAGGGACATATCGACAAAATTAACAGTCTTCGCTGAACCTAACATGTGCAATCTTCTGTTCGCTTTATATCTGTCTTTCCCCATCTTCTCTCTGATGCGTCTTCACACGAAAACAAACACAACGGCAATACGAATCCAGAAACACAGCAAGAAAATCCCCATCAATGGCATTTCAGTGCCATTAAAAAAAAAAAAAAAATCTGGGCTGTAACACAATGAAGCAAAACCAAAACAGAACAATACATAAAAAAAAATATTAAAAAAACAAAATGACTCTTGGAACGTACGCTGAAATTACCCTGAAATTTTACACCATGAAACATAACAAAAAAAATACTAGAAAAACAAAATCAAATTCAAACCTTACAAACTATAAATAAATGAAACGTAAATTTAAAGGGGAATTCAATTCCAAAATGTAATATGTTCTTTGCACCCCAACACGTTTAAACACAGCATGTGATTCTCAGAAAAATCCATCCCTTTTATTCAAATCAGGGGGCGGAGCAACTGTGAGGTAATTTTCAGTAGACAGGAAGTGGCAAATTGGCCACATGGAAGTTGTTTCGTTTCACGCAATTGCAACATTAATCAGAACATCGTGTTTAGACTAGTGGAAGCCCATAGAAAACAGTTTCCTATGTTTGAACATTTTTCATTAAAAAATTAACAAAACATAAAAAAAAAATAAAAAAATAAAAATAAAATAAAATAAAAAAAAAAAATGAAATAAAAAAATATCCATCCATCCATTTTCTAGGACCGAAAAAACATTATGAACAACCACATTTAAAAAAAAATGCACCTATGTGTAAATAAAACTATCAAAAACAACAACAACAAAAAATCATATATCATACAACAATAAAAGATGAAAACCTGCTTTCGAAAAAGTGAACAGCGCAAAAAAACTCTGCAAGTAATTTGCAGTCATTCCAGGCCAAACCAAATGCTAATCGAACAAATGGAGGGCAAAAACCCAATGGAAAAAAAAAAAACATTCAAAACGCCGGAGATAATCTCATTAGCATATCGAACACAAACACAGCGAATTATAAAAAAGGAGGTGAGGTCGAGAGAATCCTCCGATAAGTCCTTGAAAGACTAATGGGCAATCGTGAAGCGCCGTTACCTTCATTAAGCAAACGTTTCCATAATGTACATGTAATGCGCTGATCCATTGTGCTACGGCGCCCCGACGAGACTCCCGATCACTCCTCCGCACCGCCGCATTTATCACGCCGTCCTCATTTACATCCAAAAACACTTAAGAGATGTTTCACGCGCATCTTCATCTACATATATCAGGAGGATTGCAAACAGGACTGTCAAAGATTTGGATCCTTTCAAAAAGGTTTCAAAAATAGAACGGGATATTTTCAAGAAGAAAAAATAAATAGATACATAAAACAAAGGTATATTTTTGGACGGGACTTTTTTTTGTGAGTTTGCTCATGATTATCCTATTAAATTTCCATGTTGCCAAGTCAAAGTGGCTTTGTATGAGATTCCAATTTGTTGGAAATGGGATCAAATCTCTTAGTACGTTTGTTCTCGCGGTACCCCTGAAAATGGACAAAAAAACCTTTCAAATTAATTTTAAAAGTAAGAAACCCAACATAAACTATCGATAGAAGGCTTGATTTGTTAAAATAGTTGTTAAAATATGTCTGAAATGTTCAGACAATGAAGTATATTCATTTAAAATGAGTGACACAATTACGAAGTTAATAACAACCGTTAACTACTGTGCGAAACGTCGGGAAGGAAACCCAACAAACGCGTGAATAAAGGTTTGATTTCTTAAACTAAAATCCGAAATGTTCATACAACGATAACGTATACTGATTTAAAATCAGTTTAAACGTAAGCATATTAAACGATCGTTAAAAATATAGCTAATCATAGCTTGTGCTTAAATTGCTTAAATACCACGAAGTAGATAATAACTATCGTAAACTATTGTGCGAAATGTCGAGTTCACGGAAGTAATTAACCTAACAAACATGTATCTAAAGAAAGTTTATTAAAACACAGTTTCCAAACCAAAATCCGAATTGTTCAAACAATACTGTATGTCTACAGTACTAAGCATTTTTAACGATCGTTCAAAATAAAGCTAATCATCGCTTGTTCTTAAGTTGCTTAAATACCACGATAAAGTAGCTAATAACTATTGTAAACTATTGTGCGAAATTTCATGAAAGTAACAAACCCAACAAACACGTATCTAAAGAAAGTTTACCAAAACAAAGTTTCTAAACCAAATCCGAAATGTTCAGATAACGATAACGTACACTGATTTCAAATCAGTTTAAACATAAGCATTTTCAACAATCCTTCAAATTAAAGCTAATCATAACTTGCGATTAAGTTGCTTCTCACGATTAACTACTTAATCATCACCACGATTAAGTAGTTAATCGTACGAAATGTCGATTTCACGAAAGTAATCAGCTTTTGAGCAGCTTTTACCGACCCCTGATTCCGAGTGTTAAGTGTTACAAACACACTTTAGCGTCCGTTTTCCGACTATTTTACGGCTCTAATTTTGAAAGCCACATCAACCAAAAGCAAAACCAGTTTTTTAAGCGCTTCTGAACAAAAAGTAAACTCTCACAGGCGACGCACACATCAGGGCAGTTGCCGCCGGACGTGGAGGTATACCCCGCAAGTGGATAAAGCCAAGCCTGAATAAACACCTTCGGCAAGCTCCTCCGTGAACTCCGCTGATGGAAGGCAAACACACGTCAACTGACACTCTTGTTTTGTTTGGCCCGCAGTGTGTGCGTGTGAAGTGTGTTCAGAACCGAGCGTCTTCTTGAATACGATGGCCTGCTGCTATTTTTTTCAAGCATCCGTGAACACGGATGAATTAACAAGGCTAACTGGAGGTTCGGTCTCAAAGCAGATGAAAGCCCAAGGAAAAGAATCCATTTTTGTCGTTGTTGATTACGGCACGTTCTTTTTTGCAATGAAATGCAAAATAATGTCAGCAGAGGATAAGATGAATGCCGCCGTCACCCGAAAAGATAATAATTATCTTGACATGGTGCTTTGCAGATAAACAGCAGACTGTTTTTTTTTTTTGTTTTTAAGATGACAAATGTTGATGGATCCTCAACTTTACGTCCTTCAAATTTCCCTCAGTAAAGACAAAAATACAAAACAAACAAAAAGTAAAATGAATCACTGATGGCACAGAATAAACTTTCTTCTTTTGCAGTGTTGCTCAAATGGGGGTATGGGTAACCCTGGGGGTACTTGAAGGAACTCCAGAGGGTACTCAAGCAAACAAAAACATGCAAAAATCTTTTAAAAACAATTATTGAATCTATCTATCTATCTATCTATCTATCTATCTATCTATCTATCTATCTATCTATCTATCTATCTATCTATCTATCTATCTATCTATCTATCTATCTATCTATCTATCTATCTATCAAGATCGAGCATTAACAGGCTGTTAGATCTATCTATCTATCTTAAATAGATAGATACTGTATTTTTCTGTCTATATGTTGACTTCATGTAGTAGTCGAAGTCGCCCCCCTTTTTTACTTCAATTTGACTGAATTTGACAAAAACGCAAGTGTAAGTCTACCACTGATTTTAATGAGTGCAAATATCATGGCTGTCCAATTAAATGAAAATTGACGAAATGAAAGTAATTTTAGACACAGTTCTTCATCGTATATCGATTAACATACTTTTGTGGTTATGGGGGGGGTAGACGTGCGAGGCAATGCAAAGGTGCGCGTAGGTGCAAATGCTGAAATTATGTTGCAGCAATCAAACGATTTTATTTTTTTTTACATAGCTGAATATGAATTTGTCAATAGCCATACAGTCGGCAGATCCTTTCTGCTTGTCGTTTGTGCAAACTTCTTTTCCAATTTGTTTAAAATGGAGGTCTCCAGAAATGCTTTGTTGAAACTTTCTTTACCCATGTGACAACTGTGGCCAGATCAGATCTTGGATCGGTTGCTCTTCCCTGTGTTAGTCCCCCCCCACCCCAACTGCTGACATCCAAAATGCTCTCGCGTTTTAGTGCTGAACTGATAATTCAAGCCGTCTTTTCTTTTTCATAATGCTTCAAACTCCACCAGAAAAATGATCGACGCAGCCTCGTTGTTGACAACAAAGAGCCAAAAAGGCGGCCCTTGATGAAAGTGCAATCACACTAAAACGGATCCATACTAAATCAATTTAGAGGTGAATCCTGGATAATCATTTTAGGATTTGTAAATGACCTAATGATGTTATTTGATGTTATTCAAAGTTTGAGAACAAAAATCGGCCTGGTTTTGAGTTATGTGGGTGGTCCACCCCCCTATATGGGAGTTGAAAATGAGAGGAAAAAAAATCTCGATTTGTACAAGGAGGAATAGGACGGATCAAAATCAGCAATTCTTGACTAGTCATTTATTTACTGTACGTTTTTATTCACCGGCACTTTATTTTCTAATCACCAGCCCAACTTCACCGTCCACCCATTTTTAGGTAATTTTAAGAACCCCTGCGTACTAAGCATGTGTGCAGCCAGCACATTCACTCCTCATTTGGATTAGTTCTGTTTGACTAAACAAACCGCTTTGCCTTTGCATTGTTTTTGACTAAGACGTCGGAATTATGCGGCGTCGCGCTAAATATGACAGTCGCGACTTTGCCTGCGCCCGTTAACCTCGCCGAGGCCTCGCTGCCAATAAAACAGATCAAGTGGATTAAACACACCGACAAACTCACTTCCCAAACCATCCCCGTCTTCTAAAAAGTGTTTGCTTTCGGACCGGATCCCCTTCGGGGACACGCGACGGCCGCCGCAAATCCCTTTCAGCCGAGGTGGTCAATGAGCTCCCCGAGTCTGAAATGAGCTTGCTGCCCCCGCGCAACTCTTAAGCCCTCTTCAATCAGTCAAACATTAGCCGCTGCGGCAAAACGCACGCGGGGCAAAATGAAAGGAAAACGAGCGAAACCAGCCCCCGCTCGAGAAAGAGGAAACAAACGAAGGAAAGAAAAACAAAACGGGAACGCCGTACGCCGAGGATCGATCCGTTTTCGGAGTTGGGGCGGTTTGTTTTATTAACTTTGCTCAGGACCGTCCCCCACGGAGCGCAAACAACAGAGGTGTCAGCAGGTAGAAAATGCGCTTTGTCGGACTAAATGTGTTAGCGCGGAGTTGGCAGCGGAGCAATCATGGGCTCCCGCGGGCCGCCGGCTTGGGTTATCAGCGTAAATGATGGCTTCCCGTGTCATCGCGCCTCTATCCGCCATCCATCTCGCCGTCCAAATGTCCTTTGATTCTATTGATGGTGAGTCACGCCTTTATGAAGCTGCCTTTGATCTAATCATAGCCGCATACATGAATAAAATCTCGGGGCGATTATTCCAAAACCGAACGGCCGGATTCTAAGGAGGGGCGGCAAACCCTCCAAACATCAAGAAGGCTCTGGTAAGCTTGCCGTATTGAACGCGTGCTGGAATTTCTGCCAAGTCTTTCTTTGCTGGAATAATTTAGTCGACAAAAAAGGCCCACTTTTCAATCTTTTAAAAGGATACGTTACTTATTTAGTCCCTGAGCAGTAGTTTGATCATATTTAGGGACCTTTTTTTCCACTTTATTCTCGCAACATTTTATCCAAGGGATGGCACACTACCGGTAGTGTGATAACTAAGTCATCGAGCCATGTTGAACTTTGACATGCTGTCACCATCTGGGTGAAATTTCAGCTCCACGGTGTCAATGCTTTCCCTTTGATGTTAGATGCATTCGATGTAAAGATCAAAGGATTGAACTTAATCCTCCACAAGGGTTGCCATTTTAGCTTTTACATTTTATATTTTGTCGATAATTGATTACATTTTTATTTTTCATTGAGAGTTACCGCTTGGGTGTCTGGGGATTTTTCACGAGCCCAGTTGTATTATCATCCAACTTGTTCTGACTTTGAAAGGTCATAACATCATCAAATATAAATACTGTATATATTTACTTTCAACTAATCAAACTGTTCAATGGCATGTATGTATTATTGCTTAATTAGAGTATTATGACTTTTAGATACTTTTGCATTCTGGGAGTCCAGGCTAAGCCAATCATCGAGGTCATTGAAAAGCTTGCAAATGTCATAAATTGGCCGCTATCGCCACCTGGTGGTTTTGGGGTATCAATACAAACATTTCTATTGCGCCTCGTTCGCAAGTTGCCGTTGAAAGGATTAATGCAAAAATCGGGGGAAATGCATGATAAAACATTAGGTTTTCAATATGTCCATCACTGACAATATTTTCATTTTTGACTGGCAGTAAATGAGTCTGACATGGGCGAAAATTGACACCTGCGGGGTGTACCTTTCGACTTCCTGTTTGCAAGCATTTAGAAGGGACGGGAGCGTGGCATATTGAAAGTCGACAAGCTATGCAATATTTTAGCCCCCTAGTGTTGATTTGTATGCTTTTTTTGCAGACCTCTGTCAAACCCCTCAAACTAACTCATTCAACCCCAAGGGTTTAATCAAGCCCAGATTAAGGATCCAATAGCTTAAATACCTTCAAAAACACATTTTGCCAGTAGGATCTGGACTGAAAATGTCATCACATGATGTCGAGCCTCATCTTGCGAACGTCACATGACTAAAACTCAGCAATATACAGTATGTGAAAAACAATGGTTGGAAAATGAATGAATGACAAAACACTGAGTAAAATGTCATTACTGAGTAAAAGTAAAAATGAGTAAAAAAAATAAAGAGTCATTAAATTTTGTCCACGCGACTCACCTACATGCCATGGAAAATTTCAAACTTCAAATAGTTCACAAGTTCAAGTTGGCCCAGCGGCTAGTATGAGCAGTTCAAATATTGTGGGACAAAATCATAGTCTTAAAATTACCGCTCCAAACCAAAATGGTAGCCTTTGCATTTCTTATCGGGCATGTGTTCTAGAGACTTTGCCCGACTCCATAATTCTATGCCTATCAAATTTTATGTTTGCTAAGTTCAACTGGCTTTGGGAGCTGAATTTGCATTCAATCCGTTAGCTGTGTGTCTGCCTACAAAACAGCATTTTTCCACTAATTATATATTTTAAAAAAAAAAGGTACATGCAAAGTGGCTAAGAATAGCGTGTGCTGCAGAGGCCCTTCAATTAGTGTGGCCCCTGAGGGACGAGAGCACGAGAGCAACGTTGCTCGGGAGGAGTGGTGTTCTGCAGAATCAAGTACACGCGTTTACCAGGCCGCACGCGAGGGCGTCGTATTAAATCGGTGAGGAATAACGGAATTCCGGATTCTGTTCAAATGTTTGACGATGCAGATCAATATCTCACAATACAAGACATTTCTTGGTCCGATTCGCATCACTCACCGCCAATCAGCATGACTGAAACGTTACGGCTGTAACCTTTTAGTTTAACATACGATGTTCGATAAAACCTGTCCTTGGCATCTTGGGTCCTTTTTTTTTTTTTGGACGATTGGTGGCACAAAAAGGTTAAGGTGTCTCTCATGTCATCAAGATTAAAAACAGTGCGAAAATTAAGTTGGTAGAAAAAAAAACATTTGACTTTGAGTTGAGTCCAGCCGATTAATCGTCCCTTTAAACAAAGACCAAAAATAATTGGCTAAATCGACAATATTTGCTTTTTTTTTTTTTTTTTAACTTTTTATCTTGATGTACTTCATTTAAAACAGTTGTATTCAAATAGCACTGTTGTACTGATTAATAACTCATGATGTCAGATCATAACCTTGTATTTTTAAATCAGTGCTTCTAAATTATATTTTGCAAAGTCAAAAACGTGTTAAATGAGATTATTTTCTTTAAGAATTATATAAGTAAAACTGTATCCTTTTTCACAATAAACAAAAATAGCAATATAAATCAACTTTCGACAACCGTTAGCTACTTTTGTACAGCGTTTATAAATGTTACAGGTTAGTCTAAAAGTGAAAAAAATCAAGTTCTTTGAAGGGCCTGAAATTTAAGAAAAAAAATTATACCAATCCTTAATTTATTGCGTAATAAACACAAAAACACTATACATAAAAACACTTTAAGTATAATATGCAAACACCTATGAATTAAAAATTATGAATATCCTTAAAACTTCATTAGAATGAGCCATGCAATGCAATCTATAAACAGCTTTCTTTTAACCGGCTATCCGCAGGGGATCTAAACGTTTTCTGCCCAAAATCAGCATTGGCCTCAAAAAACGGATCTAAATTGGGTCCTACTTGACAGAACTATACATCTCCATTCACTGCATGTATTTGATTTCTTCATGCTGCGCTTTGCATGTCATCACATTCTCTCTCCAACATGCCAACTCATTCCATTAGGGTATACAGTATACGGCATTCATCTGCAAGCGCTCCCTCGGGAGCACAATTAGAACTTTCCGCTTTGTATTTACTCGTCTCCAGAGTGACCTCAAACTGCCAGCGAGCTGAAGGGCCCGGGAGTGGAAGGCGTCTTTGGAATTTCCACAGCGCACCTTATCCCGCTCTCCATTCCCGGGTGTGCACTTCGAGCTCCAAGCCCTCTGCTGCCTAGCTGGATGGATTTCTGCTCATAAATAAAGCCGTAGCGGGCGGTGGCGGTTTGAGTAAAACGGAGGAGCGCGCGGGAAAGGATGGTGGAGAAATGGCTGAACTTCATGCGGACCAGCAGACCGGCTCGAGATGATAAAAGATGAGCGATAAAAGTGAAAGGCGCTTTAACTTGCGTACGTCAACTTGTGCATGTAACGGATCAACATGATGGGTTTTCCGATTAGGTCGGGGTTAGGATAACTCTTGACGGTAAACCTAATCCGCTAAATTGAATTAGGGGTTGATCATAAATGGAGATTTGGAGTTGGGTTAGTGTTTAGGTCGGGGATTATGATTGGTGAACCCTGCTAGTAAGTGCAAGGTGGCAGCTGTGAGGAAAAGAGAGAGATGAAGCGATGCGGCCAAGTGTCTGATCTTCATGCGGGGACACAGATTGCAGTCCGATTACAGATGTTGACTTTTAACCCATTCAAAGACATAGCCATATTTATAGGGTCCAAACATTAATTCCTAGGTGGAACTATTGCAAAAACGTCCTTTATTAGGCGCATGTTTTTCTATGTTTACGTTCTTAAGAGAGAAGAATTTACAGGATTTTAGAGAATATTTGGGTTACATTAGAATATAAACAATGGCTGCTATGGAGATTTTCAACCATTTTGCCTGTTTAGACTATCAGTCAAAAGTGGTCGTTGTGCCCAGTGAAGGGAAACAGTAAAAATCAACAAAACAAGCTAGTATTTAAAAAAAAATCTTCTACAGTCATGCTTTCTTTCAAAGGCAAGGAGATAAATTAGTCTTTTTTTTTTACACTTCTAATGTGTCTGCCATCAAACTTTTTTTAAATTTTTTCTTGAAATAGTAACATATGCCAAGGGCCGCAAAAATGTGAATTCCGGGCACAACTGGCCCCCAGGCCATAGTTTGGAGACCTCTGTATTAGGGTAGAGGTAGATCTGAAAATAGTTGGCAATGAATGAGTTAAGACACTCGAATCAAATTGGCGTTGCTCGCATTTGCAAACCTATTCACATTTTTTTTTAACTCGTTCCACTCGCTGAGGATTGGGCAAAGAATTCAATAAAATAGCAAATCCTAGAACTAGTGTAAATCAAGACGGAAAAAAAAAGTTCTGTCTCTCTTAGCAAAGCAACTTCAGCCTGCAATTTTTTGCGAGGTTATATTAAAACATTACAAGAATATAAACCACAGAACTGCCGAGTGTTTTGAACACCTGAAACACGCTGGTAAAACCTTTCTTTCAAGTCGCTACTAGCTAGCGGCACTAAGGTCTTAGTTGACTCATATTACTCACAGTAGACGTCCACCCGGATAGATTTGATGGCGGGCGAGCCGAGGCCGTTCTCGGCCTTGCAGTAGTAGCGCCCGCCCTGCGTCCTTAGGATCTTGGCGATATGCAGCGTCTCATTGAAGACGCTGGAGTCCTGGAAGCGGTCCGACACGCTGCCGGCCGTCTTTGTCCATCGGATCTGAAAAAAGAAAAGAAATGTCAGGAAATGGCAACTATTTGACCTGAATTCATACGATTTTGTGTGCTTTGTAGCTAACAATGGCTATATCGGAAGGGGGGGGGGGCACATTACCCTTCTTGGCAGATGGGGGCCAAGCGGAAAAGAATAATAAACATTATATATCCTCTTGAGACCTATTTATTGACAGTATGTGTCTTATTTTGTCTCAGCAAGCGAGCAAAGTGAATTGCACCCCACCCAAATACATTAGATGTCATAGAAATGAACAGGTTGTCCTCTACTGAGGACACCAGGACCTAGTAGGACACCTCTAATGTGTCAAAAGATAGACCAAAAACAAATGTCTACTACATTGGACACAAAATGATAAGCCTCCTGTTCATTTTGCTTTTAGTTGCAATACCACTGTTTGCTGCTAGATGGTAGTATTCCAACTTCAGCCTAGATTTTGTTGAAGATGTATGAAATGAAAACCTCTTCAATCCTGCCTTTTATGCCTACAAGAAGGGAGCGCTGTAAATTCATTCACAGGATAATCTTTCAGCATATAAAGTCGTACATTCTAAAATATTAAACGTGTTTGAGAAAATACAGCCCATTTATTTGTGTCCAGCCAGCTCATTAATTTGCATCCATTGTTGTGTCAATTTTGTCTCAGCAAGACAGCAATGGAAAGGCCACGATGTCCTTTACTGAACACACTGGAAGTTAGTAGAGTAGCTCCAATGAGTCACAAGATATGGACCAAAACCAAACGTCCACCAACATGGACACCAATGAATAGGCCGCTTTGCTCTTATTTTACATTTAGCTTATTTCACATGAGAAAATATAGTACGTTATTTTAGCCTCAGTCTTTTATCATTGTGACAGAACCATTAACTGGCATGTCTCCACAGTAGACACAGTCACCTTCCGTTGCTTGTTTGTGGAGCTAATGCTAATTATTTCGCTGTTGTTTTCTTCTTTATCGGACAGTCACAAGGCTTAAAAACGTTGAAATTCCAAAGTAAAAACATGTTAAAATTTCGAAGAGATATACCTGACATGTTTCGGCATTATCTTTCACCTTCTTCAGAGTATCCCAGAAGTAACGCTAACTATTTTTCGTCCTGTACACTTTACACAGGCACTGCCTGGTTGGGAATAGCTACATCTAAAGCTGAGGTTAGGGCTTTCTTTTACAGACGGTTTTGGTGAACATATGATCCGGTATGTAGAAAATCCTGTTTCAGGATTGTCAGAAAGACACAACATGAAGTCTTGGCCGTTCACGCTAGGACCTCGCCGCAGCGCTCTCAGCATGACTAGCTTTCGCTAAACGACGGGACCCCGTTAGCCTGTGGCACAGCTGTGTAATGAAAGGTGAAATAGCAATACTCCCCAGCCCCACCTAACACTGGCTTGTAATTGACTCTCCATCATGGCCCTCCCTTGTCCTCATTAAACCATGCGGCATGAACAGGTAGTGTGACAAGCGCGGCCTGAGGGCCAGCGACGCAGTCGGAGGCAGCCGGCGGAAGGCTCCAGTCGATGCCTCATCCTAAGTAAGCCGCAGATGGACTAGCTTTGCTCCAAGAGCTTCGCATATCCCCGGTCTGCGTGACCGTCTGCAAATTAGAATCCGATCCTTCCTCGCTGGATGGTGCGCTTGCATCATCTCCACATACTGATAACATCTGCGCAGATAGCATAAGATGGAACAGGGATATCGGTGCGTGTAGGGATTTACTGCTATCTGGGGAAATTGCTGCTGCCGCCGCTGTTGTGGATCTTGGCGGCACCGCCCCGAGGTAGACACGGACTGGGACCCGCTCGGATTCATGTCCGTAAACCTGATCGCCTTGCCATGTGCCAGATTCTCGCTATGGAGCTCGATGGTCTTTTGAGATGTTCCTTGAAAGCTAATGTTGACATTTTGTCTGCTATACTGTATATTGAATCCTGCAGGAACACAGCGGGTATAGCGTTAAAAAGGATTGCCTATGGCCCAGGTGTCAAACTCAAGGCCCGGGGGCCAGAACCGGCCCGCCACATCATTTTATCTGGCCCGCCAAATGCTGATTTGATTTCAAGTTTCTAGCTAAACTCGCAGATTGTCTTCAAAAATAAACAGTTTCTGTTCACAATCTATCTTTTTTGATCTATCAGTTTTGATCGGCCTCTGTTTTCAAAACTAGGTAAAGATGTAAACCAACAAAAACGGCGTTTATTAGACACGTTTTTTTTATTTTTAAGTCCTAAATTTTCAGTATTTTAGAGAAATTAAAGGGGTACGTTAAAATTGAACCTTTTTTTAGACTATTTTTAGATTGATTCCGGCCCTCGAACAGACACTATAAGACTATACAATGTGGCCCACGATAAAAATCAGTTTGACACCCTTGGCCTCTGGGATAACACGCCGGGCGGCGAACTGAACAGAAACATCTGCGGACAAAAGAAACATAAGAAATGCCGAGTGGCAAATCGAGATCACCTTTGAATCCCGAATGGCCCGACTTCCTTGTTAATACCCCAATATCCTTTTCTGCAACGAGGAAAAACGCTGTACACACCACACCGCATGTCCCACAGCAACATTTAAGAGAAACTGTGACCATTAAAAATAAAACGGCTCTAAATGAGCACCCTGAAGAGAGAATACCTCTCTCGGCCTGATTCGCTGTGATAAAGAGAAAAGCACTCCATAAGGTGGGCGAAAAAAAAGCACAAACTCAGCAAATGATCGATGCTAACTGTTCGAAACATCATGAGTTCAGCAAAAGTTGAACTTGCCAGCATAAATTACAAGTTTTTAGGAATTTCTACATCACCTTCACGCAAGTACTAAGGATCTTAAATACAGAAGGAAGCCGGCTTGTGTTGACCTCAGCAGAATCCCACAATATAAGATCGGAAAGTTCTTAGCCGGAAGCTATTTTGATATTTTTTTCCCCCATGGGAGCGCCTAGAACCATGCGGAAGGGGAGTTTTGAAGGATGCCTGCTGAGAACAGTTTGACCCTCTTGGCTTTCACAAGTGCATCACAAACATTCTTGATCTGGGAGTCACTGGCGGATTCCAGCAATGTTGATGATAATCATTTTCCCGAAGAACACTGGCAGCTTTGCTTGATTTGCTTTTTGTCTTCTTGCTATTTTTTTTCTCTCTTCCTCCTCCAAAGATGTAGACAGCCACATTTTACATACTGTAGTTTGAGTGCATCCCGCAGCTTTTCAAAAAACGGCAGTGGTTAGAGGAATGATAGGAATAACATCAAATGGCATTCCAGCGGTTCGACACAAACCTATCAACAGATTCTCGTGGTATTTAGTAATTTTCCATACACAACAAGCCAGTGTTGGGCCCACTGTCAACAAGGTAGCTTGCGATGTACAATTTCTCAACAATTAACCGTCTACTACTGCGGAAATATATTGATAATGTGGTATATACCTGTGTTACTATAGATTAAACTACTTATTATGTATTGTAGGCGTGAACTGACTTAATTTGACCTAATTTACTTTAATTAAACATGACTTGTGAAAGGCCTGACGACGACAAAGTCATTTCGTTTAGTTTTGATTACGGAGCTGAGGTAGAGTTTTTGCACCGGGTCAGCCAAGTAAAGTTTCATGTGTTAGCTACAATGTTTTACCCTAAAAAAAATGTTTACCCTAACCCTGGCGACATCGTGAAAGGGGCAACACGCTGAGAGGTGCGGCTTCAGTAAACGAGACGTTTCACTTCCTGGTCAGAAATATCATTACCATAAAAGTTATCTAGCTTCAAATGATTTTTTTCTGTCTCAAGAGCCCAGGTTGAGAACCAGCTTAGAAAAATGCATAAAGCATGACAGCGCTCTCCTTCCTGCGAGAAGTAAAGCTAACAAAATAATAACGCCGTCCCTACTCCAATCCGACACCGCAATAGCAGGATCAACATTTGCTTACGAGGAAAGCGCAAGCTCGTCCAGATTAGTCTGAGCAGTAGCTGAGGCCGCGCATGCTGCGATGCTGCGGCGAGAGCTAATTGAAATGCGCCCGGCGTCTGCTCTTATGCCAGCGTGGCATGCTGCAGCACGCGCCCAGCACGGCGAATGGCCTATAATTCCTGCTGCAACACTTCCCCTCGCCCATCCGCGCGACGCTTTCCTAATTGCTCGCCGTGTTTCCTTTTAGGCGCCCACGGTGGTCCGTGCCACTCAGCCGCTCGGCCGACTGTGGCCGAGCATCACAATCAACCGATCAGAGACGGAACGGGGGGGGAGGGGCAAATTACAGAGCGTGAGCGCGGGGACGACAGGTCTATATTAACGGAATAGCGGCTGACCCTTTGCGATATGGCCCGATGGAGACGACGGCATTACGACGTGCCCTACTTGTCGGGAGGAAATCAAACACATGATGGCTGAAGTGCGGAAAATGCGGAGAGTTGCAACCTGCTGGTGTAGTGAAAGCTAGAAGAGACACGGAACAGGAAAAGAAACCAACCTGTGGACTGATACATATATATATATATATATATATATATATATATATATATATATATATATATATATATATATATATTTTTTTTTTTTTTTTTTTTTTTAAATGGTTCAACGTTTTTTCAATTGTTTTTTTTTCAAGGCATAAAACAGAGCACTCTGCCATCTGTGTTTGAAAACCCCATTTGAAGTGGTATCTCTATGTGTATTTTATTCACCAACTTTAGCACATGCAAAACGATTAGTTTTATTCCTGCCTTGGAAATTTTAAATCAATGTGCGTTTATATAACACTTAAAAAAATAAAGGCATACGAAATTTAGCATAGGAGCCACTAATTGTGTTTTTTTTCATGTTTTTTTATCCTTCCGTAAAGTGTCCTTGGGTGCTAAATAAAATGTATTATTGTGAATTCAGATTCTTTCATTTTCCAATAAATTTGCCCTTAATTTGAAAAGAAAAATGCCATGAATTAAATTCACTGATACTTTACTTGAAGAAACCTTGTTAAATTTTCATATACCCCCTTTGAAGTGTCTTTAAATACTCCCAGGGGTCCTGGTACCCCAATATAACAAGCGCTGACGTACAATATTGAATTTTAAAACAACCTGTACAAAGAGAAACAATGGCAAAATAAACCCGATAGAGCCCTGACATGAAGCATCAAAGTAAGAACCCAAAAAGAAACATTATCGATGAACCACACCAAGTACCATGAAGAAAAAAAATACACAAAGAAGAGAGCAATACAAATGAAATAACAAAAAGGGTAAGAAAAACATCCAGCTAGTGTTAAAAAGAAAAATCTATGACAGCGCTCTGAAAAGATGCGTCAGATTGCAGCAACTTGTTAAAAAGAACATTAGCGGACGAACCAGATAAAGCAGAGCACTGAAAAGAAACATCTAGGAAATAAAAGACATTGGGGTAAGCTGGCGGAAACCAAAGAAGAACGGCTAGACGTGGTACGCTGTCGAAAATCAGCGCGGGACATAAATTGAAGAAACGTAGCTGAGGCTGAATGCAACCGGTAATCTGGTATGTTTGAATGCAGGGGCTTTTAATTGCAGTTTGAACCGCGAGGCGAGGTTGAGGTGAAAGCGCCGCTCCTTTGAGGGTACTTACAAGGCAAACTGAAAATACCAACGATCGGATGGCGCGCAAATAAAAGGAGCGTCCGTCCACACCGGCGCTGAAGGCCGAGCGTCTTGGGAACTTCGGGAAACAGATCACATACGCCGACGAGTCTGTCTCAAAGTGAAATTTCCAAAGGCCAGAGGTCGGCCTATTTGTACTTGCTGACCCGTGGCGCCGTGAGTTGAATCTGGCCGGAGTATAATTGAAAGCGGAAAGGGTGGGGAGGAGAAAAAAAGAAAAAAAAAAAAGTATTTGCAGTGTGCGGTGGCAGGCTGTATGAGGCTGGTAGTCAAACAGAGCCGTGTGGACATAATGGATAGAGGCCAGGCCAAAGGAGACGAGGGCAGATGGCTTCATCATCGCCGACTCTTTCGGCGGCCAAAGAGCAGAAGTCATCCGACTATGAACAGTCCGAACCGCCGACGACTGATGAAGATGTTTACCCTTTGCTCGAGTACGCTAGAGTGATTGCGCCATTTGCTTCGCCCGTTCTCAGAGTCGAACTCGCCGAATGGATGGGAGCAAAGTGCTGAAAAGAAACTTTTATGAATGAAAACAAATGTGCGAGAGCGTGCCAAAGAAGTGTCTACGGACCAATACAACTGAGGAGAGGACTTCAAATACGAAAGGATGGGCCATAAAAAAAACATGACATAATATAAAAAAAAAAAACATAGATATGACAAAAGACAATGTTTACTTAATTTATTACACAGAAAAATAGAATGTCGTGAGGGCCATATATATATATATATATATATATATATATATATGTGTTTTTTTTTAACTAATTAAAGGCTGTAAAAAATTAGCAATCAAGCCTATAATTACACATTGTTTATATATTGTATTTACTTAAAATAAAATGTTATATTAAGGCTTTCTGTTCAAGGCAATGAGTCCATTTTTTTACACTTTTAAAACTGTCTACTATCAAACAATTACCTTTTGTTTGTTTTTTTTAGATAGCATTTCAGGCCATGTCAAAATGTTATTTTAGTACAGGATATGCCCTAGATCAGTGTTTTCATCCAAGAACCCTTAAAAACCCTTAAAAAGTGGAAAGAATTTAAATCCTTTAAAATAATTAGTGAGTTACTTTCATGTTTCAGGAAAATATAAGTTCATAAAACACATTTCATATTCAGTTGGTTATTTAATTATTTTTAAAAGCTAGATTTCCCCCCATTCTAGAATGTTTACTATGACCCCAAAAGTTGAACACTTTTCTGTGGACAAATATTTATTTATCATCATTTCTTTTTGATAACAGGTCTGACACCTTATGTTGATTATTTTTTTTGTGGACAAATATTTATAATTCCGATCTATGATCCCAAAGAGGACACTTTAGCTCGATTATTTACTTGTACCCCCATTTGAGTTGCTAAAATATGAATGACAGGCCACAAATAGCCCCCAGGCCTCAGTTGGGAATTAAAACCGTGGAAAAACGCAAACAATGCAAACAATAATAAAACCACAAAAATTGCAGAGAGAAACCTGGCACTGAAAAAGTTCTGGCTCCACAGCTGATGCCCCCCCCACCACGTGATATAACCAGCAACTTTAAACCACCCTCATCTTTTTTTTTTTTTTTACGCAATCCTAACAATCAATACTCTCGTTGCTCGGGAACCGGAATGGATGCCGACTATCGATCAAACGAGCGGTGGGCTCGGGGGTATGTAAATGTATGCAAATGAGTTGGCCGCTGTGTAAATTTACAGCGCGCCTCCTGCGTGATTCAGGGTGTGCCGGCCCAGCAAATTGGAAGCAACGTCGGACGAGAGTGGTAAAGGTTAGCGTGTGTTCATCCTGCCAGCGTTTGTAAATGTGATGACGGCTGACATTTGGTCCTAAATGGACTAAGTTAGCTGGCATTTAAGTATGGCCGACCTGATTGGCTGTCACCCCACAAGCCCTTCCAAAATAAAACAAAAAACAAAACAAGCTGCGCCGCTACTCCATGACGTTAATAGGAACTTAAGGGTGTGTCACGTGCAACATTTCTGATTATGTGGCTACAAAAGGGCGACATGCACTTAAATTTCTTACTTTGTCTCAGCCTATGATGCTAACATGATTAACTTTGGAGTTTTCAGTTAATCGCATGGATTTGACCCTTTTTTTGTTTCATTGACCTTCTGAGACCATCTTATTCGTTAATTTGTTCACATTTGAGCTACCCTACCAAGTCCTAGTATGCTCAATAAAGGACATTCTGGCGTCCAATGATGTCTCATGTGTTTTAAATGGGGGTGGGGGGGGGGGTACAATTAACTTTGCTGTCTTAGTGAGATCATTTCGATACAACAGTGGACACAAAAAACAGGCTTGGGCTCAGGGGGCTAAATAAATAAAGCACACTCTGAAAAATGCTGGGTCAACAATAAGTCAAGACCGGACAAAATTGGACCATCTTGGGTGGATTTGTCTCAAATCTTGTTTTGTACAAATCAAACCAAGAAAATGGGTTATGGGTCAAATTAACATTTTTTTTCCCCCTTCTTGAGGCAGCAGTGTAAAGATGCAAAAAAAATTGTCATCCCTTTTGACCCGATTTGGGTGATTTTTGATCCTTCAAAAAACATAAATCAGCGGTGTCAAACATATTCAAATCGTGGGTCAAATTTTACTTCAGGTTTCTGTCATGACTGTGAAGTCAAATACATATAAAGTGTGAACGTCACACACACCTCATTTTGAAATGTGAGGCCAATAAAAACTGCTCAAAATGCTTCCAAGCCTTTTCGAAGTTTAGAAACTTTTAGTTCGAAACTTTGAAGTCGAAATTAGCATTTCGCGGGCCATGTAAAAAGATGTCGCGGGCCGGATTTGGCCCCCGGGCCTTGAGTTTGACACCGGTGACATAAACAAATTCGAGCCCGACAATTTGGTCGGCGCTTGACCTAAATTGTATTCTTTATAACCCGTTTTAAGAGCGCGGCCTCCACTGGTCGAACGAGCTTAGCTTAGCGCTCACCTGCGGCCGAGGATGTCCCGTCACCAGGCAGCTGAGCTCCAAAGTCTCCCCCTCCCGGATCGTATAGACGCGCTCCGTGTGCCGCTCCTCTTCCACGTTGCAGGCGTGCCCCGAGTGGATGATGCGGACCGTAGGGGGCGCTGTAGAAACAAGAAGCCGAAACTCATTAAGTTACGACCCGAGAGTTTCCGAGCGCCGTATCGCGCGGGGTCAAATACTCATCAATCAGCAAACCCTTTACATAAATAACATATAGATTAGCCTCGGGGAAGCATTTAAAATGGAAAATATCAGCATACTTTCAATCACACCTTCCTACCTAGGAATGCAAATTGCCAATTAAAAATATGTTTAATTAAACATTTCCTGGCGCACTTTACAGCGGGAAAGTATTCATGCTGTTACACCCCTCAGGGCTTGTTGACATCTGAAACGCAGTTGAATGCATGTTGATGGCACGGAAAGAAAAATGAGTGTTTATTTTTAACCCCCGGGTGTCAATGGTCAAACTGTCAAATTTTGCCATCAAATGAAATCCGTTTGCAGGCGTTTGGGAATGAACACATGCCGATGTTTTGACAATCATTTTTAGCCTCCTCGTGTTCTTTTTTTTTTATTGTTTTTTGTTAGGTGGCCCAAATTGGGTTGAAATTGGCAGCAGGGGGTTTATGGATCAAGCCTTTATTTGTCGATTCACTCATCGAAATTTTGCTTTGGAATGCCATTTTTGTTCCATGAACTCCAACGTAAAGGTCAGCTGGCGGAGCTGCCGCTTGACCTTTTACTGGGCACAACGGTCGCTTTCAGCTGATAGTCTAAACAAGCAAAAACGGCCGTTATTAGGAACAGAATTTTCGATTTTTAAGTCGTAAATCGGCAAGAATTTTCAGGATTTATAGCTACTATCCCAAAACAGGACACTTTAAGTTGAATATTTTTCTGTGGAAGAATATTTATTTATAATTATTATTTTTGTGAGAACAGATTCAACTTTTTTCAATTTTTGGGGGGTACAAATATCTATTAATAATTAAGTTAATGATTTATTTTTGTGAACAGATCTCCACTGTAATCCCGAAACAGGATGCTTTACGTTGAATATTTTATTCATAAATATTTTTTTAAATCAGTTAAAACTATATTTTTTGTGGAAAAATATTTAATAATAATTAAGTTATTTCTTTTTACTAACAGATTTCTTCTATGTTGCAAAAGAGGATGCTTAAGGTTGATCTTTTTTTTGTGGACCAATACGAATAAAGTTTGAAAGGGTTTAAGTTGAATAAATCAGACACTGATGGCATGTTTAAACTTTTTTTTTTTTTAACTCAAAAATGCTTTGCTCTGGTTGAAAAAAAAGATATCTCAGGGAGTCCATCTCTGAAAAAAGATTGAGAAGCACTGTTCTCGAACTTCTAATTACGCTTTCTAGCGGCAACAAAAAAATCCATATGTTTAAGGCGAGGCTTTTAGTCAAGTGTACAATGCGCCCGGCGTATCTAATTAAGCGCCCGCTCTCATGCAACATCAAGGTGAGGCTCTCATTCAAGTGGACAATTCAGCCAGTGATTAATGGAGCCGGGGCGTCCATTTGAGCCCAGACCCGTCTTTGACTCCTCTCAATGGGCTCCTCGCACTCCAAAACATAAGCCCGTGCCCTCCCCTCGCCTTTTGATACACTGGCACCGAGTCCCGGCGGGGGGTTGGGGGGAGGGGGGGTGTCGGTGGCTAGCGGGCGCGATAAGGACCCGCGGTGAGGGAGCTTCATGCAAGGCTGCCACTTAAAACAAAAGGAGGCTCGGTAACAAGACCCCAGGGCTGCAGGCCAACAAAGTACTAATGCCATTTAGTCCAACGAGCTGCACGCTATATGGGTCCTGGAGGAGAAGTCGGGGAAACACCCATAATTAATGATCCCAAACTGTGCACGCAAACGCACACGCATACATCATATTCTTTACGCGCAAACAAGCTTACGGAGGCAAACACGCCTCGCTTAAGCTCACATAATGGCCACGATAATGCGTTTGCAGTCGCAGATATGCTTGCGCGGCGAAGAAGATGCTCTTCTGGCACACCCCCCCGCGCTCCTAGCGCCGAAACAAATCGCAGTCATTAATACGCCGTTTCCAAACGTGTCATTAAAAGCGCTTCGTTTCATTACTCATAGCATTTGCCATATTGGGACGGTCGCAAAGATATCTCGGCAAATCGAGGGGCTCGGAAGCTAAAGTCGAAGTCTCCGAACGCAAAGCCGACCCCCGACGGTTGCCCCGAAAACACGGCTCAGCTTGAGAACGTCACGTGACCTGTGTTGGGAGTAACACATTATCACAGTCGTGTACCGTCATTCCCCAAACATGAGATGCACTCTTTCAGCAAAAATGAATGTGTGTGTCCGATAAACTTAAAGGGACAGTGTGTAAGATTTGGACCGTTTTTCATCAAAAAGGAATAAATGATTATACATTTCAAAATATTGTAAATAAATGTGAGCTCGGTGGCGCAGTGAATAGTCCACCTCGCAGTTCAAAAGTCCCGGTTCAAATCCACCTGGCTCCGGCCTTCCTGTGTGGAGTTTGCATGTTCTCCCCGAGCCCGTGTGGGTTCTCTCCGGGCACTCTCGCTTCCTCCCACTCCCCAAAAACATGCATGTCAGGTGACTTGGACATACTAAATTGTCCTTAGGTGCGTTTGGACGCGTGATTGGTCGTTCGTCTCTGTGTGCCCTGCGATTCGCTGGCAACCAGTTCAGGGTGTCCCCCGCCTATTGCCCGAAGCCAGCTGAGATAGACGCCAGCAAGCCTGCGACCACTGTGGAGAGAAGCGGCTATAGACAATGGATGATGGTCAATAAATGTGTATGTTTTAAACATAATCGCAGGTCTAGATATCAGAAATTTATATTCCCCTAACCCTCCAGAAGCTGGTGTGTTCTAAATCTTACACATGGGCCCTTTATTTTTTATTTTTTTGCAACGCCATTCAAGGAAGACTGATCTGTCAGGCACATAGCAGAGTTTTGACACACAGATGTGTATTTTTCTATTGACAGTACTCTTAGAATAATAACCATAACAGTACGAGTTAGAGGGTGGATGTCAATTGGTATTTTAGGCAAAATGAACTCTAGCTGCACCGTGCAGGGAAGGATAAACAACAGCTTCGACCGCGTTCAAATGACACTGCCGCCGCGTTCTCTGACTGCTCACAATGTGGGAACTCTGAAACACACTTAACCCACAACAAATATAAAACTGTGTTTACGCCTCTGAACAATTTATCATTTATAATCCTAACTTTATGAGCCTTATGTGAAACATTTCAGGTGAAATTTGAGTCTTCTTTACTTTAAAAAACTAGAGAGCCAATGACAAGCTACTAGTCACTTTTTTTATGTTAATGTAAAGATATTTTCACAGAGTTGAAATTTCCTTTTTTTTAAGCACAATATCTCTGCCAAAACCTCAAACAAATCCAATTCCTAACACCATCCCCTCAGTACAACAAGCATAATATTCACACTCATCTTAGGATAATTAAAAGTTACGCATGTTTTTCAAATAAGAAAGAAATCGAAAGTCCTGCAAAGAAAACCCACGCAAGCAATGTGCAAATCCCCAACAGAACACCCAGAGCCAGGACTCAAACTCCAAACCTCAGTGAGTGTGAGTCAAAAAAATAATGAGATGTACTATAGAGTTGCTTGTTATTTTGCTATTTAAGTGCCTGCCATTTAACAGCATTGTTACAAACAGCAGCGAAAACGCGAGTTTGACTCAGTGTATGTGGACTCATTTACATAATCGTGTCTATTTTGGGTTGCGGCGTCACTCCCACTCACTTCCTTTAACACCAAAAACCCTTTAGCGGCACACACAAACACAACGTGCACACAACAGAAAGACAAGCAGAGACTCACGTGAGGTCATTTGCATAAATTAAGATAAATAGGCTACACTGCCTTGTTTGTCATAAAGGAAACAAAATCGCTGCTATTGATTGTCTGATACACCATTAGGGTGGACCAACTAGGATACACATATATATATATCTATATATATATATATATATATATATATATATATATATATATATATATAGATAGATAGATAGATAGATAGATAGATAGATAGATAGATAGATAGATAGATAGATAGATAGATAGATAGATAGATAGATAGATAGATAGGTAGATAGGTAGATAGGTAGATAGGTAGATAGGTAGATAGGTAGATAGGACAAGGGATGGGACAAGATCTCGCAAGACGAGATCTAGCGAGATCCAACGCCACGAGATTCCTCACGCCGGCATGCCACGAGATTCATTTCCTTTTCACTTTTTGGGAGGGTACAACACCTCCACCACGGTATGCATCTAACAGGCTGCAGATCTAACCAGAATCCTTCCCCTAACACCAACAGCAGTCACTGTAACCATTGCGTTTTTTATAATAGCAGTGAAGATTCCGGGGCCATCATAAGAGGAAGTAGGCCTTCAGTAATTTAGTGCGAGGTGCTCTAGATGTCTGACTTGAGTGTGACGCATGAAATGAATAGTTTGTCTCACAGTTGTCAACACGTGAGCACTTCCTCCTAATGGAGAGTGGCCTCATGCATGCCTTTAAACATCTCGCCAGTAGCACATGCATATTATTACATCAGGCCTTGTCAGGCGCTATTGATCACGCACTGTAATGCACTCGCCTGCACTCCTCCGCCTCGGCGCTGTTATTGTAAATGAGACTCCGTATGGATCCGGGCCGGGCGCTATCAGCGCGGATCATCCATCACGGGGAGAACACAGACATTCATAAGGTGTGTGGGACGACAAACGCACAATGCCGCTTTCGCCCGCTTCAGCACAAAAAAACGAGACAACGGTGTCCAATCGAGTATCGGACTTGATTTAAAGGCTGTTACTTAGCGGAGGAGCTTCACTCGGCTAATTTTAGCTCACAAAAAACACGACTATAACATGCTTTGTTACTGCCGAGCTGCCAAAGTTCTGCTACGACGGCGGAGGCGTGAGTGGGTTGGATTTTAGAGGACGACTTCATTGTGGCGCCGCACGGCCGGAATGGAATTTTACCGGAACTGGCTGCTACATGTCAGCAGATATCAACAAATTTGTCTTGAGACTTGGGCGACGCAGTGTGTGGCCCAAGACGATCACTGCGGTACGATAGCAAAAGGAAAAACAGCAGTTGTTTGTAAATTGAAGATAGACTGTGATTATAAACTAAACAATACTTTGTTTACGGTTACTCAGAGGGCAAAACAAGCTCGGGAACTGAGTCACATATGGCTTCACTGAGAAACTTAATGGAGCAGATGCACACGATGCAAAACAAGGTCTCTGGACTAAAACAAAAGCTTCTGTCACATAAACATGAGGCGCTTTGTGATGACAAACTTACAATGGTTTACAATGCTCTACTGACTCTCTCAGCAAAGACATAGGGCTCGTCTCATTTCTTTAATTCCACCTTGCTCGGTACACCCACCGTAAATTCCAACAAAATCGGGATTGAAAAAGAAGGGAGATGAAAGGAGGGGGAACATTCATTTTCTATAGCTTATCCTCACTAGGGGCGCTGGCTTGCTGGTGCCTATCTCGGGTCCGTAGGGGAGGCGACACCTTAAACTGGTTGCCAGCCAATTGCAGGGCACACAGGCACAAAAAACAATTCAACAGCCAATCACACATAATTTAGAATGTCCAGTATACCTTCTATGCATATTATGAGGCGTACTTGCTAACAATTCTTCTACATACCATTTCACATCATTGACGCGTCACAAATGTCTATGTGAAGAAATGTATACGTGCGTTGATATATGGGTGTTGCTTTAACCCCCCCCCCCCAGTTCTCCCATCCATGCTGTCACACCACTGTGCTCCATACTCCCCTACACTACACTAATCAGACATCTGCGGGGGACGGATAAAGTCCAAACATGGATGGCATCCAAAGCGGTGGTTGTCAGTTGATAGGCCCTAGCTAGTGGCGGCTCACTGGAGGGAGAATATTTGGCAAGCTAGTGAAGATTCGGGACGCTGCCCGCCAACAGAATGTCTTTCGATTGGACGTCAGTGAGTCCCCCGTGAGCCGATTGTCCTATCAATGCCCACAGCAATGCATCGTTGACAGGGACGCCTTGGCTTGGAGATGTGTGTGTTTGTGTGAGCGTTCTTTATTATTCCCCACCAAACATTAAGTTGGCTGAGGAAACAAGAAACATGATGAAGGAGAACCAATGTGTTTTTTAATATTGTGATGGGTTGTCTTTTTGGAGGCCTTAATAGCCATGTCAACTTATCAATTGTGGCACATGTATTTATCCTCAAAAAGCACGTATTGCAAGGGTTTCAACACCCCAAAATTTTCTTAGTTGTGACACAAGAAATGTAAAAAAAATTAACCTATAAATGAATTATCATTTTGTTTACTTTTTTGGGGGTGGGGGGAATTAAGATGACTTTTTAATAAATCTATGCCGTCCGCCTCACAGTTCAGAGTCCCGTGTTCAATTCCAGCTCACTCTGGCCTCCATTTATGGAGTTTGCATGTTCTCCCCGAGCCTGCATGGGATGGATGGATGGATGAACAAATCATAGTTGTTTTTTTTATTATTAAAGGGACACTGTTTCGACTGTTTTTCATGAAAAAAAATCAAATAAATTATCCAATTTTCAAAAACTTGCAAATAAATGTGTTCTTAATGACCAACAGTATGTTTTAAATTTAATCGTAGGTCTAGTTATCATGAAATTATATTACATGGTGGGGTGTCACTTCTCCGGAGGCGGCCATGTTTGTTATAGCTACGGACAATGGTAAATGCAGCACTTGCAGGACCTCCTGCTGTCCGTAATGAAAAACGGTCTAACTTTTACGCGGTGTCCCTTTAAGGGAACTAACATACACATTTGCTGGTCAATATTGTCAGATTTGCTATCAGATCAGTCAAATCAAACACAAACATCCACACATATCAAAACGTTGTCAAAAAACAAATTGGAATCATCTAGGAAAATCTGTGAAAAGCAACGTAAACATAAATGGCAAACAAAACGCCTACTGACTGCTTTATTTCATGTTATTTTTAATCTCCTTAAGTGCTTAGCAAAGAAAGCTGTGCTGGCGTGGCTCTGGTGTTGCGCAATGTGACACATTCGGCAGCATTGTGACACCACCCATTAGCCTGGGAGGCAAACAAGAAGAAGACCAACACAAACACGAAGCAACGTTTCTTAGTTCCTTATGTCGTAGGGGCCAGCTCGCTCTGACAAGCAGTCATGCGGGGTTCTTCTGCTAATATTCTCTTTATTACAGCATAAAGCACCGAGACGCTAAGAAGATGACACAACCACGGAAGTGTTTACAGTTAATTAGAAAAGGCAGTACAAATATATCGCGGGATAATGAGTTGAAGTTTAAATACGAAATGCATTGATGCAAAGAATGCTGAAGCTGCTGTAAAACAATCGCATTTGTGATCGGGGAAATTTGACGGTAAAAATAAATATGAACCCTGATATACGGTGATGATCTACCATTAAAGTAAAATTGAAGTGCTTTAATTTGAAGGTTCGCGAGCGGGATCATCACAATCATCCGAGTGGTTTACACGGGTGGTTATTTAGCCTTGGAAATCGGCTATTGCGATGGCTCTTTTGAAATGTGACGAGTGAGCTGTGGGATGCGGATGAGTCACGGCGGCTCAATAAAAGGACTGCCTGATGTACAGCTGATGCATCAGCAGCGCATAGGCGGCAACCAATAATCGCCGGCATCCGAGAGCTCGTCGGTCCCGCTGTCCATAAAGTACACTGAGCCCCGGAGGAGTAAAAGGAGATGATAATTAAACCTGTTCGCCGTCACGCCCTTTCGCTGTACTTCACCTCGTCGTCACCGTCACGCCGTTGACATCTCGTCCATCAATCTGATGGCTGGGTGCTGTGCGGGTGCAAGGCCGGGTTTTTGATCGCCGTTGCGGCGAGCCCTCGAGGGCAAGCGAGGCCTGATCGACATTTACGGCAAAAAGAAAATAAGTCTGCATTTTTGTTATTTATAGGCAATATTTTGTTTTTAGTTTCGGGTTTACGTCTTCCGCAGAATGGAAACAGTTGGGTTGAAAATCATCCAAAAAGATCGCTGTTGGGTTTGAAAGATTATGGGAGTCAAACTCCAGTCCTCGAGGGCCGGTATCCCGCATGTTTTCCGGTTTTCTCTCCCCAACACACCTGAGTCAAATGATCAGTTCATTACCAGGAGTTTGAAAATGATCCTAATCACATGAATGAGGTGTGTTTGAGAGAGTTCAAAAACATGCAGGATACCGGCCCTCGAGGACTGGAGTTTGACACCTATAGATTAGATTTTTTTGTGTGTTATTCATTTTACCCAAGCTTTTGGGTCAAATGAAGTTGTTGGGTCAAGTGGCGTTCTCTCTCTCTCTCTCTCCCTTTTTCCTCTTTCATAATTTTACTTTCTTTTTTACTCTTTGTCTGCAGTTTTTCTTTCTTTCATCCATGCATCCTGCCAGCCAGGTATGAATCCATCCATAATGGGTTATTCTCATCCAACTTCCGGGAGTAGTCATTTTACCCAGAAAAGACAGAGCCAAAAAAATGGGTTGCTTTGTGTATTAAATGAACTTTTTGGCTGTCGGTCCCTTTTCAATAACTAATTGGGTTACTTCTGACCCAACTCTTTTAAAGTGTGTATCATCACTACATTGGAGGCAACTAGGTAGCTACTGTACAAAGGTAGACAGATAGGAAGGAAGCAAGACTGAACACAAAAGACATAGACAGGATCATTTATGTATTGTAAACGCCACACAATACAGACATCCTTTTTCCGCAGTTGCCATGACAACATCAGAAAAAAAAAAGGAACACCGCCACAGCAACAAAGCAGAGCGGCAACATCTTTGGCCCCGCTGACCGCAGAGAATCCCCAATTACACTGTCAGGGACATAACAAGGAAGACCCCCAGAGCAATGAAAAGGAGCACACTTGCTCTGATTACCTAACACGCACGGAGGGAAGACATTTACCATAACTGCTTGTGAAAACGAGGGAAACATTGCAACGGCAGTGAATGACAACTCCTGTCGGGCTTCCGCCGAACATGAAGCTGCCTCATTGTCGTAAATATGCAATTGCTTACGCTTGCTATACCGGGGGAATCTTATCAACCACCTGCTGCTGCGAGATACTTTCACAAACACTCGCGAAACTCGGGAGGTGACGTCTCACGGTGACACGCCGTTGTTTACGGTTACGCTTTCATTAAAAAAACAAGTGAAACGACAGCGGGGCGTAAATGAGATGCGTCTGCTGCAGTTGGACCTAAAGCTCATAAAGCGGATGGATGGATGGACGGATGGCTCGTACATCAATGAGCATTAACTCTGTGAGTGGAGGGGAAAAAAAACTAATTGGATTACCTAAGCAGCCGTCAGTGAAGCAGACGCAAAATGCCACGCGTGTGCAAAAGGCACAAACAAATAGTCAGTGACCGATCGTCTAGCTCTTGTTGGCAGTCCATCTGGGCCTCAATAAGCAATACACACGCACAAACAACTCCTGAATCCCCGCGATCATAAACGACACGTTATTATGATGTACAATGTCTCATAAAAGGCCGCCGCGAAGGGATCTGAGTCGGGGAGCCGCCGACCTTGGCAGGTGAAATCGGATCCTAAAAGAGTTTACAGTCAGCTGGACTGCATCCCTCTCTGTCTCGCTCGCTCTCTCGCTCTCTCTCTCTGTCCGGTGAAGACCGCAACGGGCGGCGCAGGCGTTGAACTCCAGTCCTCGAGGGTCGGTATCCTACATGTTTTCAAACCTGTTCCCTCAAAAACACCTGATTCAAATGATTGGGATCATTTTGAAGCTCCTGCAGAGCTCGCTAATGAGCTAATCATTTGAATCATGTGTGCTAAGGAAAGAAAATCGGAAAACATGCAGGATGCCGGCCCTCGAGGACTGGAGTTCAACATTTTGTAGAATTTAGCGCCTAAAAATTAATTTCCTGTATTTTTTGGACATTAAGCCGTACGAGTTTTTTCTCATGATTTGAGCCCTGTGACTTAGTCCAGTGCGGCTTGTCTGCATTTTTATTTTTTTTTAAGCCACCAGGAGACAATCCACTAATAAAGCAAAGGCGTTTATCTGTTCTAAGTGTCAATTTATGGAAAACTATGAAAAAGAAATGGAAAGATGTGAATCCAGAGAGTTTTAAATGTAAAGTACGAAAGATATAAAAATGATGTATACTGCAAATTGAATGAGATCTTGTTTTAAAGTTTGTAATGTGTAAATGTGATATATGAATTATGTGCAATCTATTTATATATTCACTAAAATAATCAATTAAAGAGGGAAAACAGAATCATTCATTTTGAGTTTGGACTGCTGTTTAACTCTGCAGTGTTCTATTGGTATTATTTTGAAAATATTCATTCATCCATCCGTTTTCTATAAATATGTTAGAACTATACATGCAAGAATGTTCAGTCTGTAGAAGATAGGAATGCTCCTGTAAACAGGCAATTGAAAAAATACATACAAATAAAAAATACCGTCTTTTTGTGTAAATATATGATCTGCATCTTATAATCCAGTGCGCCTTATAGGCCAAATAATATATGGTATTAAAAAACGTGCGATGAATTTCAATCAAGTGCAAAAAATGTTTTATCACGTTGATAAAGGCTGAGCTATGATAGATTGTTAGTTGAGCAGCCCTGCGTCATTTTCCGCGAAAAGCAAGCAGCAAAACATGTTTTGAACTCTTTTAATGGCAGCCATTTTCAAACAACCTGACCCTGGCTGTGACCTGATTTCAAACATTCAGACTGACCATAGTTGATGTCAAATGACGTTGATGACTTTTCACAGTAGTTTCTATTGACGTTGTTTCACGTCAACGGCACTCAAGTGCTAAAAGAATGAATTACTTGTAAAATTAACGTAGTCACCGCCTCTTGATCTCGTCAAGTTTCGTTCAGCGCTAACGAATCGTTGACGTGAGCACTCATTCTCTACTTTTGTCAAACCGAGGCGTTTAAACGGGATGGAGACTTTAATAAGTGTACCATCCCTTCAAGGGTCTGGTTTTTGGCGAAAAGAAGTCATCAGAAATATATTTCCTTAATGGGAAAATGATCCCTATGCGAGAATTTTTATTCACCTTTGCCGCTGCTTTCATGAGTTAAGATCAACAGTAGCCGGCTTGAATAATTCGGCAGCCCCGGCTCGCTCTTAATGGCGCCAAGAAAGGAGTACAAAAGCCGCGATTGTAAAACTGTCGGCTGCTAATGGAGCGATCAGATATGCGGCATCCCTGCATCGCTTTCCATTATGACAAAAATTAGAGCTGCACTCAAGGCTACAAAAGCCAGCGCTGTGTTTTTATTCCTCTCAAATGCTGTTTCATTTCTTGATTGTATTTATTGTTGCAATTTGTCAATATACGGAAAAGATTCCACTTTCCGGGCACGTCTCGGGAAACGTTCTCAGGCTATCGGCGGCGTTACGACAAGCGGGAAGGATAACGGCGCGATGGTTTGTTTGATACGGCGCGTTTGTCGTGTCGCTAGTCAAACCTGGCGACGGCTTGTCGTCGCATCTGAAACGTGATGCTCGGTAGCGTGACGCTGGACGGATGAGGAGCTTATCCCAGAGTGTCAATATTTGTTCGAGGTGTGGGATACTTCCGATTATTTTGCACTTCTGATTGCTGATATTCAAACACGGGGACACCTTGGACCGCATTAAAAAAAAAAAAAAAAAAAACTTCCTCATCGATCATCAGCATCAACCACTCCCGGAAGGTCAAACAGTCGTACATTCTTCAACACATAACGGATCGCAGAGTCTGTTTCTTGTTTTGCCGCAGCTCATCACCTTTTGCATGCAGGACTTGCCTGGGTGAATACTGGCATGTTTTTTGTTTTTTTTTAACCACATTACTTTTATGCTGGTATTGCTTCGTTGTTTAGCTCAGTTGCAGTTAAAGATACAACTATTAGTCAGTAAAAATGGAGTAACTGACGACCTTTTCTGAACTACAAGGTGCACCGGATTATAAGGCGCACCCCCAATTAACGGCATATTTCCCAAAAAATTCCATACATAAGGCGCACCGGATTATAAATTGCACCCTCAATTAGTGCCATATTTTATATATAACTAGAATATTTGCAATTTCTGAAGAAATTGCGTGTGAAGGTGTAACCTCTGAAGGCAAAGGTGTTGAATGATGTGGAATGGTGGGAATTGGGGGAATTGATTAAAGTTGGAACGGTCCGAATCGGATGAAGAATCACAAACATAGAAGTGATAAACTGAAAAAGTGGAATTGTGGGTAATTTTTGAAGTCTGGAAATAAGAAAATTCAAACTACCATTGAATGGGGGGAATTGGATGAATCGATTAAACTTGGAACGGTCGCAATCGGATGAAGAATGGCAAAGGTAGAAGGGAAAAACTGAAAAAGTGGAATTGTGGGAAATTTTTGAATTGTGAGTAAAAATGGAGTGGCGGGCATTGGGAGAATGGATTAAAGTTGGAACGGTAAAAATCGGATGAAGAATGGTGAAGATAGAAGGGAAAAACTGAAAAAGTGGAATTGGGCGTAATTTTTGAAATTACGTAAGAAGAAAATAGATACATCATGGAATGGCGGGAATTGGGGGAATTGTTTAAAGTTGGAACGGTCGCAATCGGATGAAGAACGGCAAAGATAGAAGGGAAAAACTGAAAAAGTGGAATTATGGGTAATTTTTGAATTGTGGGTAAAAATGGAGTGGCGGGCATCGGGGGAATTGATGAAAGTTGGAACGGTCAGAATCGGATGAAGAATGGCAAAGATAGAAGGGAAAAACTGAAAAAGTGGAATTATGGGTAATTTTTGAAATTACGTAAGAAGAAAATAGATACATCATGGAATGGCGGGAATTGGGGGAATTGTTTAAAGTTGGAACGGTCGCAATCGGATGAAGAACGGCAAAGATAGAAGGGAAAAACTGAAAAAGTGGAATTATGGGTAATTTTTGAATTGTGGGTAAAAATGGAGTGGCGGGCATCGGGGGAATTCATGAAAGTTGGAAGGGTCAGAATCGGATGAAGAATGGCAAAGATAGAAGGGAAAAACTGAAAAAGTGGAATTATGGGTAATTTTTGAAATTACGTAAGAAGAAAATAGATACATCATGGAATGGCGGGAATTGGGGGAATTGTTTAAAGTTGGAACGGTCGCAATCGGATGAAGAACGGCAAAGATAGAAGGGAAAAACTGAAAAAGTGGAATTATGGGTAATTTTTGAATTGTGGGTAAAAATGGAGTGGCGGGCATCGGGGGAATTGATGAAAGTTGGAACGGTCAGAATCGGATGAAGAATGGCAAAGATAGAAGGGAAAAACTGAAAAAGTGGAATTATGGGTAATTTTTGAATTGTGGGTAAAAATGGAGTGGCGGGCATCAGGGGAATTGATTAAAGTTGGAACGGTCAGAATTGGATGAAGAATGGCAAAGATAGAAGGGAAAAACTGAAAAAGTGGAATTATGGGTAATTTTTAAATTGTGGGTAAAAATGGAGTGGCGGGCATCGGGGGATTTGATGAAAGTTGGAACGGTCAGAATCGGATGAAGAATGGCAAAGATAGAAGAGAAAAACTGAAAAAGTGGAATTATGGGTAATTTTTGAATTGTGGGTAAAAATGGAGTGGCGGGCATTGGGGGAATTGATTAAAGTTGGAATGGTCAGAATCGGATGAAGAATGGCAAAGATAGAGGGGAAAAACTGAAAAAGTGGAATTGTGGGTAATTTTTGAATCATGGGAAGAGGAAAGGGGATACACAAATGAAATGGTGGGAATTGGGGGAATCCATTAAAGTTGGAACGGTGGGAATCGGAGCAGGAATGGCCAAGATAGAAGGTTACAAAGTTTGGTGAGGAAAATGGGAATGAGGAATTATGGGTAAAAATATGAAAATAGTTATGAATTACTGGACGGTGTGAATATGAGTAGTATTGATATTGGGGAATGTATTAACTGATTAATGTGAGTGTGAAGTAGAGAAGCTTCAAGTAAATAATGTTAAATCCACCACTGGAAATGAATTATGAATTGTTATACATGAAAAATATTGAATTATGGGAAAATATTAATAATTATTAACTGTTACAATGGTGGGAATGAGCCATAAGGCGAAATGTATGAGTTAAATGTTATGAATATGAAATAGGAAAGCTCAAAATGTAAATTGTTTAATCTCCCATTGGGAATGAATGGGAAGCCCTCCCATTGGAAATGAATTATGAATATTTGAAGGATGAAATATATGAAATTATGGGAAAATATTGGAATGTATCAATTACTGGAATGATGGGAAGGATCCCTAAAACGAGTTGAATGAGTTAAATATTGAAAATATGAAAAGGGAAAGCTGTAATAATGAAACAAAAAATGACCCAATGTAAGTCAATGGGCCTTTTTGGGGTGGAAAACCGGGAATTCTGGGAAAACTGTGAATACTTGGAATTCCAAAAATGGAAACGCCCTTCGGGCGCTTAACTGGAATAATGTGAAATTGGAACGGTGTAAATCGGATAAACTGGGAATGAGCTGAAATCCGTCGAAAAACAGGCAGAATAAGAATAATAATAATAACTAGAATATTTGCAATTTCTGAAGAAATTGCGTGTGAAGGTGTAACCTCTGAAGGCAAAGGTGTTGAATGATGTGGAATGGTGGGAATTGGGGGAATTGATTAAAGTTGGAACGGTCCGAATCGGATGAAGAATGACAAAGATAGAAGTGATAAACTGAAAAAGTGGAATTGTGGGTAATTTTTGAACTCTGGAAAGAAGAAAATTCAAACTACCATTGAATGGGGGGAATTGGATGAATCGATTAAACTTGGAACGGTCGCAATCGGATGAAGAATGGCAAAGGTAGAAGGGAAAAACTGAAAAAGTGGAATTGTGGGAAATTTTTGAATTGTGAGTAAAAATGGAGTGGCGGGCATTGGGAGAATGGATTAAAGTTAGAACGGTAAAAATCGGATGAAGAATGGTGAAGATAGAAGGGAAAAACTGAAAAAGTGGAATTATGGGTAATTTTTGAATTGTGGGTAAAAATGGAGTGGCGGGCATTGGGGGAATTGATTAAAGTTGGAACGGTCAGAATCGGATGAAGAATGGCAAAGATAGAAGGGAAAAACTGAAAAAGTGGAATTATGGGTAATTTTTGAATTGTGGGTAAAAATGGAGTGGCGGGCATCGGGGGAATTGATGAAAGTTGGAACGGTCACAATCGGATGAAGAATGGCAAAGATAGAAGGGAAAAACTGAAAAAGTGGAATTATGGGTAATTTTTGAATTGTGGGTAAAAATGGAGTGGCGGGCATCAGGGGAATTGATTAATGTTGGAACGGTCACAATCGGATGAAGAATGGAAAAGATAGAAGGGAAAAACTGAAAAAGTGGAATTGTGGGTAATTTTTTAATTCAGGTAAGAAGAAAATAGATACCACCATGTAATGGCGGGAATTGGGGGAATTGATTCAAGTTGGAACGGTCGCAATTGGATGAAGAATGGCAAAGATAGAAGGGAAAAACTGAAAAAGTGGAATTATGGGTAATTTTTGAATTGTGGGTAAAAATGGAGTGGCGGGCATCGGGGGAATTGATGAAAGTTGGAACGGTCAGAATCGGATGAAGAATGGCAAAGATAGAAGGGAAAAACTGAAAAAGTGGAATTATGGGTAATTTTTGAATTGTGGGTAAAAATGGAGTGGCGGGCATTGGGGGAATTGATTAAAGTTGGAATGGTCAGAATCGGATAAAGAATGGAAAAGATAGAGGGGAAAAACTGATAAAGTGGAATTGTGGGTAATTTTTGAATCATGGGAAGAGGAAAGGGGATACACAAATGAAATGGTGGGAATTGGGGGAATCCATTAAAGTTGGAACGGTGGGAATCGGAGCAGGAATGGCCAAGATAGAAGGTTACAAAGTTTTGGATGAGGAAAATGGGAATGAGGAATTATGGGTAAAAATATGAAAATAGTTATGAATTACTGGAAGGTGTGAATATGAGTAGTATTCAAATTGGGGAATGTATTAACTGATTAATGTGAGTGTGAAGTGGAGAAGCTTTAAATAAAAAATGTGAAGTCCGCCACTGGGAATGAATTATGAGTTGTTATACATGAATAATATGTAATTATGGGAAAATATTGAAAATTATTAATTGTTACAATAGTGGGAATGAGCCAACAGGCGAAATGTATGAGTTAAATGTTATGAATATGAAATAGGAAAGCTCAAAATGTGAAATGTTTAATCTCCCATTGGGAATGAATGGGAAGCCCTCCCATTGGAAATGAATTATGAATATTTGAAGGATGAAAAATATGGAATTATGGGAAAATATTGGAATGTATTAATTACTGGAATGATAGGAAGGATCCCTATAACGAGATGAATAAGTTAAATATTGAAAATATGAAAAGGGAGAGCTGTAATAATGAAACAAAATATGACCCAATGTTAGTCAATGGGACTTTTTGGGGTGGAAAACCGGGAATTCTGGGAAAACTGTGAATACTTGGAATTCCAAAAATGGAAACGCCCTTCGGGCGCTTTACTGGAATAATGTGAAATTGGAACGGTGTGAATCGGATAAACTGGGAATGAGCTGAAATCCGTCGAAAAACAGGCAGAATAAGAATAATAATAATAATAATAATAAAGAAAATGGCCGAGCACAATAACATATGTGTGAAGGTTCCACCTTCACACAACTAGAATATTTGCAATTTCTGAAGAAATTGCGTGTGAAGGTGTAACCTCTGAAGGCAAAGGTGTTGAATGATGTGGAATGGTGGGAATTGGGGGAATTGATTAAAGTTGGAACGGTCCGAATCGGATGAAGAATGACAAAGATAGAAGTGATAAACTAAAAAAGTGGAATTGTGGGTAATTTTTGAACTCTGGAAAGAAGAAAATTCAAACTACCATTGAATGGGGGGAATTGGATGAATCGATTAAACTTGGAACGGTCGCAATCGGATGAAGAATGGCAAAGGTAGAAGGGAAAAACTGAAAAAGTGGAATTGTGGGAAATTTTTGAATTGTGAGTAAAAATGGAGTGGCGGGCATTGGGAGAATGGATTAAAGTTAGAACGGTAAAAATCGGATGAAGAATGGTGAAGATAGAAGGGAAAAACTGAAAAAGTGGAATTATGGGTAATTTTTGAATTGTGGGTAAAAATGGAGTGGCGGGCATTGGGGGAATTGATGAAAGTTGGAACGGTCAGAATCGGATGAAGAATGGCAAAGATAGAAGGGAAAAACTGAAAAAGTGGAATTATGGGTAATTTTTGAATTGTGGGTAAAAATGGAGTGGCGGGCATCGGGGGAATTGATGAAAGTTGGAACGGTCAGAATCGGATGAAGAATGGCAAAGATAGAAGGGAAAAACTGAAAAAGTGGAATTATGGGTAATTTTTGAATTGTGGGTAAAAATGGAGTGGCGGGCATCAGGGGAATTGATTAATGTTGGAACGGTCACAATCGGATGAAGAATGGAAAAGATAGAAGGGAAAAACTGAAAAAGTGGAATTGTGGGTAATTTTTTAATTCAGGTAAGAAGAAAATAGATACCACCATGTAATGGCGGGAATTGGGGGAATTGATTCAAGTTGGAACGGTCGCAATTGGATGAAGAATGGCAAAGATAGAAGGGAAAAACTGAAAAAGTGGAATTATGGGTAATTTTTGAATTGTGGGTAAAAATGGAGTGGCGGGCATCGGGGGAATTGATGAAAGTTGGAACGGTCAGAATCGGATGAAGAATGGCAAAGATAGAAGGGAAAAACTGAAAAAGTGGAATTATGGGTAATTTTTGAATTGTGGGTAAAAATGGAGTGGCGGGCATTGGGGGAATTGATTAAAGTTGGAATGGTCAGAATCGGATAAAGAATGGAAAAGATAGAGGGGAAAAACTGATAAAGTGGAATTGTGGGAATTGAGCTGAAACCCGTCGAAAAACAGGCAGAAGTAGAATAATAATAATAATAATAATAATAAAGAAAATGGCCGAACACAATAACATATGTGTGAAGGTTCCACCTTCACACAATAATAAAGAAAATGGCCGAGCACAATAACATATGTGTGAAGGTTCCACCTTCACACAATAACTCAATGTCAATATGACCAACCTTGTTCAACTGTAAACACACAAAAGAAACAGGTAAAGCTTACTTTATCAATCTTAATATTGATCCATATATAAGGCGCACCTGATAAGGCGCACCAGCAGCTTTTTAAAAAAAAAAACTAAGGCTTTTAGGTGCGCCTTATAGTGCGGAAAATACGGTAAAAGCTCATCATAGATTTGTGGTCTGTTTGAGATAACTTGCATTTGGTTCCCTTCAGGCGGGAGAACCGACGCATTCCTTGGATGAATTGCCAGTGAATGGTTTCTAAACAAGAAAACACTCAGATCCGGAGCTTTGAAAAATTTACGGTTGTCAAACCGGAGTACCCAGAAGACGCGTGGCCACATTTGCATCTCGTTTTAAGTGTATCATCTCTTCCCTCTATCCTTTGCAGGACCGGGCCGTCGATAACGGTATGTGACCGGCATCCGAGACCCGTCCGTGCGCAAGCGTCCTAAAGATCGAAATCGATAGGTATCAAAGTGTGCGCGCGTGTCGGCGCCGCTGAATGTCATCTGCTTTCTCATTAGAGATCTCAAGCGGACAGAAACGATCCTCGGGATGAACAACGGTGAGGATTTTGAGAAAAACTTTGAGATTTGACAAGGTTTACCATTGCAAAAGCGATCATTTTGTCTTTTTTTTTTTTCTATTTCTTTCGGATATTTTACAAACCTAATTGAGGGGGACTTGATGCTTCCGAGAACACGGACCGCTCCTGTGGCCAAAATCCGGCAACGGCAATGTCGAGATCACCTCCACCATTGTGGGCAAATACAGTATGTGCATTTTGGTTTTCCAGTTGGCATTTATTCTGGATTGTCGACATCATTAACTGTTAGGCATTTCATTTGTAGCCGACGAGGAGAAAGAAAAGAATTGTCGGGGCCCTGAAGGGAATTGAGGCCAAAACCTGCATTCGCTTCATCCCGCGAACAACCCAGAGAGCTTACCTCATTTTTGAGCCCAGATTTGGGTGAGGAACAACTTTAAAAGTCGTAATAGCATTGTGAACGTAAACGATAAGAAAGGGATCATGTCAAATGCTAAAGCAGGCCGGTGCTCATTCTACCTCTGGAAACTGTTGAGTTCCAGGGCTCGAAATACTAAAATGCAAAGGGTCCAAACAGACAGCAGAAGTCAAAGGTCTCAGATTCAATTCAGAATCGATTTTTGACCATTTTTAATGTAAAATGATTCGATTTTCAATCAAAACGAGTTTCTGCTTCAATCTAAAGAATCATACAAATTCAGGCCTCTTTGCAAGACAGAGTAACAGTTTTGATTTGTAAGGAAAATGCCTTTTTTCATAAAAAAAATATAACACGTAGACTGCTAACTATGAATTGTATAGGTTTTATGTTATGAAATATGATATAACAAAAATGAAAAACAACAGTCGAAAAAGTAAATAGTTTTTCGGTCATTCAGGTTGTTTACACATTTTCATCAATTTTAATGTTAGCAAAAATCCAACAAAATATTTAAAGGGACGGTGCGTAAGATTTTCATTAAAAAGGAATACATTAAATGATTGTAAATTTCAAAAACTTGTTCTTAAAGACCAACAGTAAATTTTAAAAATACTCCTAGGTCTAGTTATCATGAAATTATATTATATGGGAGGTGGCATTTCTCCGGAGGCGGCCATGTTTTTTTATAGCTATAAATAATGGTAAATGTTGTGCCCCCTACGCAATGAAAAAATGCCTAAATCTTACACACTATCTCTTTAAGGTTTAATTTATTTAAAAAGAAATCCTGTGCAAAATGTTTAGACGACAGTAATATCTGATTTGAAATGAGTACAAACATCAAAACATTCAGAGCTCATGCATAACTTGTGTAAATGCCAGAATTAAGTATTTCGAAATGATTGTAAACACATTTTGTAAATAACGCATTCTGCCACTTGATTTGACCTTTTAGCTCATTTTTAAATCCTCAAATTGCAACATGAGAAATCAAACAAATTAATTTTAATGCCAAACTCTACAAGCCAGTGGAGCTTTATTTTCATGGTGGTACTTTAAAGGAATTTTAAATCAGTGTAATGTATAGTAACACACATAAATGGAACATATTATTAATATATTTCCGCGGTACTTGATTAATTGATGAGAAATTGTACAACGCAACCAAACTTGCTGACCTTCGGTTTAGCCCGGGCTTGTTGTGTAAGAAAAAGTTGCTAAATGCCACAAAAATTTGGACAGAGGTGTGCAATGAACTGCTGGGATGTCATTTCATGCTATCCATTTTTTTTTTTTAAAGCCCTGGGACACATTGTCCCAACGGGAGTGAAAGGGTTCAATAATAAAATAATTAAAATTCATATTACCATATTTTCCGCACTATAAAGCGCACCTAAAATCCTTTTTTTTAAAAAAAAAAAAAAAAAAGCTGATGGTGCGCCTTATAATCCGGTGCGCCTTATATATGGATCAATATTGAGATTAGGATTGGTAGATGGGGAATGAAGTGATAAAGTAAGCTTGACCTGTTTCTTTTGTGTGTTTACAGTTGAACTAGGTTGCTCATATTGACATCGAGTTATATTTTGAATTATTATTGTTATTACTTTGAGTATTACTATATTATAATTAAAAAAGTTTGAAAATATGTCATTGAGGGTGCGCCTTAAAGTTTGAAAATATGTCATTAATTGAGGGCGCGCCTTATAATCCGGTGCGCCTTATATATGGAAAAAGTTTAGAATGTGTCATTAATTGAGGGTGCGCCTTATAATCTGGTGCGCCTTAATAGTGCAGAAATCCGGTATATATTTTATTTTGTATGGTAACATTCAATATAAGGAAATTAGCCAATTATTTGATCAAATACAACATTTTACTTAATGAGAACAAAAAGCAGATAAATATTGAGGGTGCGCCTTATAATCCGGTGCGCCTTATATATGGAAAAAGTTTAGAATGTGTAATTAATTGAGGGTGCGCCTTATAATCTGGTGCGCCTTAATAGTGCGGAAATCCGGTATATATTTTATTTTGTATGGTAACATTCAATATATTGAAATTATCCAATTATTTGATCAAATACATCATTTTACTTAGTGAATGAGAACAAAAAGCAGATTAAAAAAAAATGGGGGTGGCTAGGCTACTGCAAAAATTGCTCAAGACTGCCTTAATAGTTATAAGATTTCATTTGCAATTTCTCCTCTCACTGCCATTTTGAAAAGGCATCTCTCATTTGATTTGGCAAAACAAAGCAATCAGCTTAACAAAGTTACACTTAACCAAAAAAAACAAAAAAAACTGAGGGAACGTTTGCACACGGCGACAAAGAAATGAATTTAATTAGACGGTAACAAAAAAAAGGGGGGAAAAAAAAAAGAACTGGAGGGCAGATATGTAGCAACGTCTTCCTAAATGAGTTCATTTCCATGGCTCAGCCTTGTCGTAATGAAGTTAGGGATTTGTAGAATCGCTGAAAAAGTGCGGGGGTGCGTCTCCTGCCGCCGACGACATGTCGGAACAGAAACCGGAAAGCTCGCGTTAACCCTGTTGAGACTTATTGTCATCTGGTGACATCCCACACTTATTATTTGGTTTCCCTTCCACTCTTTGAAATCCTCCACCGTCGCCAAAGATTGCGGGTGTGAAGGGATCGTGCGGAGGTTCGGGCGCAGATTCCGACGAAGCTAATTTGTCCGTCGCGTGATCTACGTTTGCTCGCGCGTTGCGTTGGGGGAACGTTGGAGGATTAAATGCAAACTTTAAAGCCCGCAGACTCTTGACGGACGCCTTCATCGCTTCACAGCAGACTTTCCCTCGGCATCCATCTTCACCGGCGTGAAATATTTACGCTCTTCTTGTTTTTTTTTAAATATTCAACACCCTCGCTATGAAAGCTCCGAGAGACTCTGATTCAAGTCAAATTACTAAATGACCCCTCCAGGATCCCGGATACTATAGCAGGAGTGCAAACATGGCCGCCGCTGCCAAATCAAATCAAGGCTAAAAAGTTCACTGAGCTGTAAAAGACTTTAAAATGTCACTTTGACCCCTTTTAGACTGGAAATGAGGAATTCCATTTCCATTTTTCATCATTTTTCTTTTAGTTTCAGGCACTTGGCTATTTTTTTTTCAGTTTTAGACTAAACTGTAACCCATATAAAGGCTGTAAAGATAATTGTTGAAAGTCGATTTATATTGTTTTTCTTTTGCTAATGTTAAAAAGTTAAAAATGTTAAAATACAAGTATAAGTATACGGTAGACCCCCGTGTTCGGTGTCCCTAGGTTACGTTTTTTTCATGTTACGAAGTGGAATACGAAGATTTTTAGTCCCCTTCTTACGGCATTATCCCCACTTTACAGCATCAACAACAGTTACGAAATTGAAACTTGTCGGTCCGTGTGCATGCATATGGCTGCGCGAGTCATACCACGCTCATGCGTCACGGTGCCACTAAGATGCTGGTCTGTTATTGGTCGGCATCCAGGTGTCACTAAGAAGCTGGTCTGCTATTGGTCGGTGTCTCAGTGTCACTAAGACATGCTAAAGAATTGTGATTGAAGAATCGTGCGAGTGATTACGATATCGTATTTATTTTGCATTTTAGTGCCTAATTCAAACTTTAATTAGTTTGCAATCTAATCTAAATAGTAAGATCAGATCGGTTATCAGTTATTTTTAAACTCGTCGCTGATCAGTGACCGTGAAGGGTCCCAGAAATCCCGATTGTGCAAAGTATGCATCCCTTTAAATGCATCCCAAATGAACGATGGAAGACCAATGGAATTCCGCTCTAAATAAAATATCAAGGCTAAAAAATGTAATCGTGCAAAACGTTTTCGCAGTATGGTAAAAAGGTGTGAACTATTAGAACTGAGATTTCCAACATTTAAGACACCGGATTGAGAAAGGCAGGTCCAGAATGGAAGGGTACCAAGGTAAGAATTTCGCCCACACGTACAGTAGACGATTTGCCTGTAGGGCCCCTAAAAGGGACCTAGTAGATTTTCCTATACGTCTTTCCTCGCTTCTAATGAGCCGGAATCCGCAGCGTTCCTCCCAAATGCTTTCTAAAACTCAGCCGAAGCCAATATTAGGCTTCGCCGATCTCAATTGAGTTGGCCGCTCCCCAACGTTTCAGTCATTTAGCGCCTTTTGTTCCGGGTCCCCGTGGCGACAAGACGTCGTCTCCGGCCTAGCGTTTTTGCGCCTTTTAAAAAGATGAAAATGACTCGGTTGGATGTTCTAATTCCAGCGACTAAAGCCTTTTGTTATCTTCACTTAAACCTGTGAATAGGATTTTACTTCCCCCACGTGGCGTTTGCATTAAAAAGTGTACCGAGAAGGGATTTAGCACAAGGAGTGGTGTCCAATAACTCTTTATAAGCAATTATGCTTCTCTCCGCAGCCCTAAAAACCACAACTAGTTTGAGTGCGTGTCCTATTTCATGATGTAATTACTTTTTGACTGCCCACTGTACTTTTTCCGAGTTATTTTTTTACTTGTGTCAGCAGCAAAACATGCTTGCCCAGCCTGAAAATCAATTCCACGGTGTCAACTATTGTCAATAGCGAGTGTGACGTACGTTAACTCATCAAATGCCAAGAAGGAGCCAAGTAGTCTGTTGGAATCAAAACATTCAGTGCCAAGGACAAGTTCTGTCATTATTTATTCTTTTTTTTTTTTTTTAGGGAGGTGAGGGGGTGCAGTGTTTTATTGCTGATTACTTGAGACACTGTGGAGCACTAGGTTGTGATTATGAATAATTAAATAAATAAATATAATAAATAAATAAATAAATAATGAAAATAACGACAATTATTAGAATAATGACAATCGGTTAGGAAAATACGGACAATTATTTTCAGTAATTATGTAATTAACTATACTGTATTGTTACAAAACAATATTCTTTTTTAAATTACATTTGTCAAAGGTTTCTATTTAAAAAATGTGGTATTTCTTGATTTGCGTTGTTTGTATGTATACATATAAGACTTTTGTCAATTGATGAGACCCGGTTAAATGCAATGATGAAGTGTGATTTGAAAAATGTAAATGCTACTTAAATAAAAACATACATTTAATCATTAAAAAATGTTTAAAATCTGATTAGAATTTACAGTCAGACCTGAGATCTGGTTAAATGTGATGATATGTAATTTTAAAAAACTTTAAAAATATTTAACAAACAAAAATATTGACAATAAACCAAATAAATCCTGGTTTCATCATTAAAACCATGATTAAAAAAAATGGGAAAATTATATTTTTTTACTGGGCAGAGCAGGTGCTTTCGGCTGCAAGTCCAACTAGGCAAAAACGATCTTTATTTGGCACGTTTTTTCTCATTTGAGGTCCTAAACAGGCAAGAATTTTCCGTATTTTAGAGATATTTAGGGGTACATTAGAATTTAAGCAATGATTGTTACATTCGCTTTGAACCTTTTGCCTGCGTGGACTATAGTTTGAAAACGAGTCATTAAAGAACCTTTTTTTTTGTCTTACAGTGCTAAGGCGATTTCAGGGCTTTATTTGTGTTTTTCAAGGAGACTAAAGTTTATCTGCGGGGAGATCACACAGATAAGTAACAAATTACAAGCCTACCCCGGGCTCCCTCGGTGCCACCCCCCACAAAACCAATGGCACTTTGTTCTTGACATGATTAAATTGCTTCCTAATAACGTGAAAAAAAAAAACCCAACAACAACAACATTAAAAGCTAGCTGTGATGTTTGCGATTTCAAGCAGGGTCACAAGTAAGTCATCTTGTGATGATAAGGCTAAAAACGAAAGCAATATTTTCACAAAGAAAGCGCAGCGGGCTTTTTGTCGCGCGAGACAATTAAGAGGCTGCGGGGGAAGACGGCGGCCAAACTCCCGACACGGTGCCGACGCTTTCATGGAGGACCCCGAGGAGCCGCACGCGAACTTGTTGGATTACTGATCCGAGAACAGCGGCTTACAAGCTGCCGCGTTGTCGCTGGGTTCTCGCAGCGCATACATATTTCATGGCTTCTTCCTGACTGCGATTGGGGATGGAGTTGCTTTAAAATAAAAAGGGGATTCTGGGTAAACCCCGCAAAGCAATACGAGAACATTTTCTTCAAGCGCAGCTGGTGTGTGTGGGAGAATAATAACGCTAATAAAAAGACTTTCGTGGACGGAAAAAAAATCTGAATGGGCGAGTTGAATACGCCGTGTCGTTGTTAGTCGGCGCTGAGGAGTCGCACCTTCCCGCTCTTGACGGGGTAGGAAGGAATGTGGGAGAGTTTTTTCAACTCTAGCGAAAAGGGCAAAGGTCAGAGGCATTGCTCGGAATCCATTGCTAAACAAAATGTATGCATGAGGCTTCTTTTTAAACGCTATGTTAAGTTCCAGGTCAGGATCAAGATCGCCCAGTCATATAAATTTCAACTGATCGGAATTGGCGGAAAAAGATCAGGGTAGGGAAATTTCCATTATATTTTGTTATTTGGTCATTTGAAAAAAAAAAAGGTACACGGATATTACCAAAAGAAAAAAAGATACAGTGGACCCCCAGGTTACCTTTTTTTCATGTTACGAATTGGAATACTAAGTTTTTTTCATCCCCTCTTTACAGCATTTTCCCCACTTTACACCATTAACAACAATTACAAAATTCAAACTTGCGCGTGCGTCTGACTCTACGAGTCGCACCGCGCTCATACGTCACTACGTGCGTCACTGCCTACATGCTGGTCTGCTATTGGTCGGCATCACGGGAGCAACAAATTATATTAACACCGCATCTTTAGTTTGAACCACATACATGGCTCCGTTCTCAGTCCTTTTCGGTTTTCATTTCAAATCGATTTGCACGGATTAGAGCGCACTTGGCGGGAAAAACGTTAAAACCCACCGACTATCCAAAAGAAACAACCGTACTGAAGACGTTCCCGAAGACTGTCAGGATCCCCGGAGGACTCGCCCATCCGTCATCGTTATGTCGTCGTCTCTTCCCGCGCCGGCGCTCTTTGCATTTTAGCCGCTTAATTCCCTGAGACAAATATGAGCGCGTCCGACTGTGCCGTCGAGCAACACAAGCTGCTGCTCACCGCTACATTAAGCCGCCGCGCCGGGCGGAGGCCTGATGGATTTCTTTATTAAGCGGCGGGGCCGGCGTGCGAAGGTCAAGCGGGTCCGTCGCGTGTTTGTGAGCCAACTTTGAAAGGTTGGTTAGCTTTAAGCTCCCGCCCACAAAGCCCAAAAGCCATTGCAGCCACTCCATTATTCCTAATGATCCCGCAGGCAAATATCATAAAGGGGCTTACAAGAGCTTCGATCCCTTATTTGGGCGCTAGGCCGGAGGAAATCAATTTTATTCATTATAAGTCAAGCCTCTTCATCCAGAGTGTAAATCACACACATTGATGACATGGCCAAGCGCTAAGCAAGTCTGCTTCACAGTTTCGAAGATCCAGGTTGCCTGTGTTGAGTTTGCGTGTTCTCCCCGTGGTTATTCATGAATTTAAAGCTAACCCGGCAAACAAGATTCCGCGGTTATTTATCAGCCGAGATTGTATCACATTATTTTCATTAAAAGAAGCAAGCAGACCGAACCGACGTCTGAATCCATCTGTGTTCACAAGCAGGGGCGTTTACGGCATTTATTCTGTGCTAGGAATTCTTCAAGCGCTCCAGTTTGTATCGTTTACTTATCTGTGTTATCTTATTTTGAAGTATCTGCTCTGTATTTCCTCTTTATGTTCTCCGTTTGTCATATGGCTTTTAGCGGTGTTTGTGGTTACCAAGGTTGTTACCTTCTGACCCAAATTTTACGACCGTCCTTGTTCACACGCAGTGCCATTAAGATGACATTTATTTTGTGCTAAGAATTCTTCAAGCGTTTTAGTTTTTAATGATGGTTATATCTTACTTTGAATATGTGCGCTTTTAATCTGGAAAGCCGCACTATATTTCCATTTCCTTTTTCCTGTCTCACGTCACTTTTCTTGACTTACATCATCACGGGGCAAAAGAATACATTTTGATCTTTTTATTTTGGCCTTTGAGTTTCTCATACAAGGACAATTTTGGGGTATACAAATTAGAATTTCGAAATATATCAACAAAATGTGGGCTTCCTTGCCACAATAAGAACAAAATGGTAAACAGAAAAGTTGTTTTGACCAAATCAACATCACCTGACAAGTTCACAGCCAAGTAGTTGTTTGAACACAAGTCAATCCCGCGTGAACAATCAACGACTTGGCTAATGGCTTAAAATGGCCATCAGACGCACGGGCTATGATTATTAATAGTACGTCTCCATTATTGGCCAGCAGGAGGCCTCGTATTGGAGTCGCGGCTAATTACTGTCGCGCCAGGGACGCGCTTGGTTCCATTGGCGTCCTCGCCGCGGAATTGTCATCACCCGACAGCTGTTCCCGATTTTCCCATTTATTACTTGCTATTTTTTAATTACAATGCGGGCGATTGCTCCCAAATCACTTTTAAACGGATAAATTGGATGATGACTCGCAGTCAAGTTGTCGTTTAATCAGCGGCCGTTGGAATGTTAGCACGGACCGACATGTCAGGAAATAAACATGCTTTCATAAAAAAAGGCATGACCTGCATCGTATACGCCGGTTTATCTTTGGGCCGGTTATAATTATTATAATACGGTATGATTATAGAATTTCAGTCTCATAATTCTGACATTACATAAAGCTGAAATCTTTGCGAATTTGGAGTCCTCGTGTGGCACATTTTTTTTTATTATTTGTTTCTGTATGAAAAAAAAAGGGAATGTTTTGTAATCCCAGTTCTATAACATCCCCGAAGATGTCGTTTAAAATAACAGTGCCTTCAGAAATAACCAATAAAAAGTAATTATGTTTTTTCCCTGTACTTTGTTTACAACCTCATGTTCCAAGGAGGAATTATTGTCCCCATAGAGGTTGTTTTTTTTTTTTTTGACTAATATGTACGCACACATGGAGGGCAATTAAAGGATGCAATTAGTTAAAAAGGCTTCCAGGAAAATTTTATGACAAACAAATAGGATAACACGGCGTAATGTAGCCCCTGTGAAATATGTTTTGAGCCAAATACCCTTTAACCAGTGCAAAGCATTTTGAGGTCTGAAAAAAAAATAAAGACTTAAAACATGCCATCAGTTTCTTTAGAACCCTTCAAACTCCATTTGTATTTGTCTACAAAAAATAATCAGTATAAATAAAGTGCCCTCTTTTGGATCAGAGAAGTGATTTGTTATCAAAAAAGAAATAACTTAATTATTAATAAATATTAAACTAAAAAAAAAAAAAAAAAAAAAATCAACATACAAGTGTCAGTCCTCTTCTCAAAAAGAAATAATTAGGAATAAATATCTGCCCAAAGAAAAACATTAAACATGAAGCATAATTTTGGGGGATCTGTTAAAAAAAAATCATTAACTTAATAATTAATAAATATTTGTCTATAAAAAAAAATAATGAACATAAAGTATCAGACATTTCCTAAAAAAATTTTTAAAAAAAATCACCTTTGCCTTCTTTTGGAATCATAGTAGAGATCCGTTGATAAAAACTAATTAATTAACTTGACAGGTAACGAGAGGTGGCACATGACTAGTTGGGTTGAAGTATGGGGGGGAGAATCTGGCCTTTAAAAATTAAATTGAATAACCTACTGAACATAGAATTTGTTTTATGAACTGAAAAACTTAATTAATTCAATCATTATTTTTTTAAAAGATTTTTGCTTGCTTGAAAACCACTGCTCTAAGACACAACACCGTCCAAAAGTATTGGAACAGTGAAAGCAAGTTCTTTTACTTCTACCAGAGGCTGAAAATGTTCTGTTTTGAAATGAAATGTTATTTATAAAATAAAGTGCCCCAAATTGCCTTGGTTAAGGTTAATGTTTGACCCATGAAAGTGTACACCTCTAATGTTGAAAGAGTACTTTTGAAAGGGATTGTACATTAAATTGATTCAATTCACTGTGACGTTGGTTGGGTAAAAAAAATCTCTATACTTTCACTTTGGGGAATCTGAAAACGTAATTTCTCTTAAGGAGCTAGTGCACGGACGACATTTTACAAGGACACTGCCGCAGTGCAAGAAAGGTCAACAGAGAGCTTTATCAACCACTTCTAAAGCACCCAAAACCATCAATTCCTCCAGTTTTATTCTTTTTTTTAAATTTTTGATTCAACACGATTCATCGGTGTTGTTTTAAGGAAACAAAAAAGGAATAAAAATCCATTTGCAGCTTCCAAATGTTTCTTTTGTTAGACACCATGAAAGGCACTTATCTCTTGAAAGGATTGGCATTGTGAAATTTATTCATTTATCGAACCAAAAACACATTTTTCTCAGATTATTATATTAATATATATTTATGAAATGGTATGAAAAAATAAAGTCTAATAAAAAATACTCCAATGTTGTGTAGAACAGAATACATGGATTTGCAAATACTATTCAATCGCTATGTCTAAAGTGATCATTTTTTGTATTTAGTATTTGATGCCTGCAATTCGGCAAAATTCTGCATGACAAAAAGGGTCTTGGACATGTTTTGATCATTTTTGGGTCATTTTCTTCCAAATCACTGTCACGATATTTTAGACAAAGGATAATTAAAGGGTCAGGCCATGTTGAACTGTGACATGTTGTCACCATCTGGGTGAAATTTCAGCTCCCTCGCATCATCTTTCAATGCTTTTCTGTTATGTGAAATGCCTATGAAAGATCAAAGATGACAAAATACTGCATGAGGATTAAAAATTATGTTGTTGGGATATAAAAAAGAAATAGTGAAATAGTAATAATAATCATAATCGTGAAAAATAATTAGTGACTGCAGACCAGGGTTGAAATAATTTTGTTGGTGTTTTTATCAGAGTTCGTTTTTATATTGTTAATGAAAACGTTTTCTCATATTTAATTGTAGCTGTTTTGTTAATTTCACTACATGTTGACATTGGATCCGTTTTTTGCGGAATCCATGACTGGATTTCTTTTTTACCCCATCAATAACACCATTGCCTTCAAAGCCAATTAGGAGCAGATAAAGCAAACGAAGGATGCGAAAGCATCGTCAATCGACTATTACGCCGCCGAGGCCTTGGCGCATTAAAAAGGCGGACGACTTTATTAACCTCTTTCACCTCAGTTCAGCGTTTCCGAGTAAGAAGCGACCTGCCGGAGAAAAGGAGCAAAAGATAAGCTAACCTCCTCACTGATGTCCGACATGAGGATTTTTGCACCCGAAAAAGCCGTGATGCGGAAAGATAAACGATTTTAGCGTTAGCGCGGGGCCTCTATGTCCAAATGGGATTACAATTCCAGCGGGGGTGGGTTCACATAGAGCACGTTGAGTCGATTTTTTTTTTTCTTCCCCTGCTATCCTTCTGATGGTTGTTTTGCGACTGAAGCTAAATGAAATAAACTTATTTTTTTCCCCCCCTCATAACTGCCTGGACATGGTGCGCTCCGGCGTGATACCTGGTGAGGCGAGACGCCCGTCAGACCATGAAATTGAGCAATGTAACCCGGTCTTGTGCAATGGAACAAGCGGCGAGCGCCAGAGGGACGGCGAGCGAGGGCCGATAAAGAAGAGAGAGAGAGAGAGAATTCCCGCTGCTTGGGTCCATGCAGATAAAACGACACAACCTTGCTAATGACCTCCATAGCCTCCGATTTCTTCTCGCCCAGCAGCGTAGCGCTCACTTTTGATTGACGGTGTCAATGAGACGTTCATGTCCCTTGTGGTGGTCGTACTTTGAAGGGCATTGCATCCTAAATCTGTTTTGGATCATTTTATTTTGGGCAAAAAAAAAAAAAAAAGTGATTTACACAAATATATATATATATATATATATATATATATATATATATATATATATATATATATATATATATATATATAAAAATACGCTTACTCATTTACATATACACATAACGTTATATTTTATGCTATGACAAAATATTTCAACAGTATATATGATATTTAGATAGAAAAAATCAATAAAAAAATTTAAAAAATAAAAAATATACATAAAGACATATATATTGAGAAAAATATTTCAACAAAAATAAAATATTTATTTAGATAAAAACGTATGAAAACCTACAGTTTTTAATAGAAAAGTAATTTATTTAAAAAATATATACAGTTTTGGAAGCTGCTTCTAAACATGTTAATGTTATGTGAATAATATTTTTTGTATTTTTAATTACAATAATTTAATTACAATATATATCATTTTTTTATGACTATTATTTTCAAGTAGCTGAGCCCCCTCTCTCTGAATGCCCCTCAAATTGCTGTGATGGCTCTATTCATTTCATTTGGATATTTTCACACTTACAGGTTTATATTTACTCTATGTAAACATTTATGGGAGGGGGGGGGGGCTTTTGAGTCAGATTTTGTTCATAATTTGTTTGTATAAAAGGCTTGCTGGTGCCTAACTCGCCTGACTTCACTTACATTAAACTTCCGCTATTTCTTTGCTTTTTTTCTTACTATTTTCATGTGGCCGTGCCCCCCCCACGACCTTTGAATGCAACTGAACTTGCTGTGGCGACTTTATTCATTTCATTTGTCCATTTTGACACTTACTGTCTTTATACCCATACGAATTTAGTCATATAATTGGTCATATCCGTCCTATTGTTACGCTGGGGCCAACCCAAAACATTTCTGAAGACCGCGGAGAGGAGGCGGGACCGCTCGGCTTATCGCCGCACGCCAAGCGTTAAAGGGGTCGGAGGTGTCGGTCGGGACGGCTGGGGAAGACGAGGAAAGGGCCAATTGAGCCGGGAGAAGGAAAAAGAAGGAAGTCCATGCATCACGCCGCCAGCTTTTGTCCCAAGCGCGCTCTCTATGATGGATGAGCACGCGTCGCCGCCTTAATTCAAAGTCGATGGCGTCTATAGATACCTGTCACTACTCGCCACACGCGGTGCTACTCGCAGGACCCCGGGGCCCACCAGGAAGAATTTGCACAACTGTGAAGCGGGGAACGAAAGTAAACAATATGTCTGGAAATATGGAAAGCCGCAATAGACCGTACATCCAAAGCGCATTACTAGCTAATCACAACACTGTCACATTCCAACTCGTCATCATTAAAGACGGCCCCTCGGGGCACCCCCGGGCCGTACTCCTTCTCCGTGACCTCAGCTCCGGAGTACACGACGCGGATGAACCTTTCCTCCCGGAGGCTGCGGTCCGGGCGCCCGCAGGGAGGCAGGCCGTCGCCGCGGGCGACCGGCCGCACGGATGCTCGACATTGCCTTCGGGGTACAGGTCAATGAACCGCGGGCGCAAAGTGCCAACTTTTACTCCGGTTACAGCCATTGGATGTGGGCCGCGTGCTACATAGGCAAAAGTATTGGGACACCGTATTGAAATGAAACTGAGAGGAGAGAAAAACTGGGTTGGGTTGGACGGAGCCATTTAGCACCATTTAAAAGATTTGACGATGCGCAAAAATCCTAACCAAAACTCAGTTTTACCAGCTATAATAAAACGGGGTAGACGTATCCTTTATAAGAAGAATAACAAAGGATCTCAAGGATCCATGATGGAAAATAACAGTTAAAAGTTACTGCACACGAGTTAGAAATATTGCAAATTGTGTTTGGATAAATGGTTAAAAGTACAAATGTATTGTGCTGGACTTTATGGTTAAATACAACTAAACTACTATGGAATAAATTGGGTTTTTTTTGGACAAAAAGTTACTTTTAGATGCCCTAACAGTGGTTCTCAAACGTTTTTAATACTAAACAATTCTTTAAAAAAAGGGAGCCATCCATGTATAATTAAAATAAATAAATAAATAAATAAAATTTGCAGTGCTACCTCCATTTTGATCAGAAACCCTAGAAGATAAATCATCCTGTTTTACTTCTGGCTTGTCAGGAGTCACTTCAACAAAATTTGACAAAAAGTTTCTTTACGTTCCAATTACTTAATTATTAATTTGAAAAGAAAACTGTATTTTTCCAGTCAAGGCGTTAAAAAGCATTAAATTAGCTCATTGACAGAAAGCCTGTTAAAAATCGATACATATATGCACATATATATATATAATTTTCAAAGCGTCGGAAAACACCTTCAAATTAAAACTATTAACTCTTGACTGTGGATAGATGGCTAGATAGATCAAATTGTAAGTTTTTTAAACTTTTGATCGGTAATGTATTTCCATCTCCGCAAGGCGTACTTTGCTAAATCACTTCCCGACTTCTGCACCGCATCTTCCTAAAGCCGTAAGCCCCGCCCCCTCTCCATTCGGATCCAAGCTGTGAAAAAGGCGCAGTTGAGATGAAATTACCTTTGGCGGCGTCGCTTTTTTGGTGAGACGGAGGCCATTATTAAGACGCGGTGACACACGCTCTTCGGAAATGATCCCCGGACGCTGCGTCACGCATCATAAAAGTCCCCAAGGTGCCTTTCGCTCATCACGTACTGAGCGACGCCACATCTGCCATCAATCACGGCGCTTCCGCCAGGATGTCGCGAGTGCAAAGAGGGGGAATGTCTTGCGTTTTATTAGATTGCACAGACAAAATCATATTAGTTTGGGGCTCTCAGACGACGGAGGGGCGGCCTTCCTGTCCGCAGGTGACGGCGGGTAGATTGCCTCTTTTACGCAGCGTGCTTTTAAAAGAAAAAAAAAATGTTGCGGAGCGTTAGCGTGACTTTGAACACACAAGCTGCAATCTTGAGATTGCAACGTTTTCTACTGAACAAAATTAAACTTTTATTGTAAGAAATTGGACTTTGTGTTCAAATGAATACTTTTTCAAGGAAAATTACACTTTTACTCATTTTTTTCTAACTTGACTAATAAATAGTTTGGATATTATCTGGTATTTTTGTGGTAAATAGAAAGCAAATTGACAGATGAACAGAATAGAAATCACATTGTTCTGGAGTGTGCTCGCAAATTTTTGTTTTGTTGTTGTTCAGAAGCTAATACCTCTTAGGGAAAAAAAAAAAATCCCTGAGTCTGTTTGTCCGGCTTTTATTTTTGTATTTTTCCATAAGCCATGAATCTTTGAGATTTTCAAATTATCGTAATATGATTTTTTTCTCAGAAGAAAATTCTTGTATTATTCTAAAGTATAATTACTAAAAAAAAACAAAACGAGAAAATAATTACTTAGTATCATGAAAGTATTTTCTCCAATTAGATGAATGGAAATGCCATTCGTTGTTTTCAGAAGCTCAAAGTACATGAGCAAAAAAATTGTGTTTTACATAACACCACAGTATTGTACTTTATCAAATCATGTATCCGTATAAACATCATTTAATAGAATCTCAATAAATTGTGAAATTATAATTCAAGGCACATGCACACAAGAACACCATTTTTTTTTTATACTTTTTTTCGGAATACTTAAGTAAGCTTCAACTGGGAGTATAAGCAAACACTCTTCTGTCTTTTATGCAGCTTGTTATGTTGATTACGAATCCTCAAAATGATCGTCAAATTCTGACGCGATGCTCCGCCCACAAAAGACGGTGTCGCCAAGAATCTCGCCAAGTTAGCGTGGACCATCTGTTTTGTATACTTGCCTCAGCTTTTGGCTCATTTGGGTTAATTCCCAGGTAGGAAGCCGGCGCTTTTTATGGCACCTGTCGCGACAAGGCGGGACGGTCGCCAATTAAGCGAGAAGACATACGGATCTCTTCAGGACCTTGACTTCCGAATACATAGCAAGTTTGATCGAGAAATGACCTTGTTATTAAAAAAGGCGTCACGATTTAGCATCGTCCATCTGTCGCTTCGACTGGGGCTCGTTAGGGGCAAATTCCCCAGTAGGAAATATCAAAGTGCGAAACCTGGAAGTGAGCCAAAATGGTCCCTTCCAATGAAACCACGACTTTTGACTTCGGAGGATGTTCTTGAAGACATACGACTAAATTCTCTAAGTGTGGTATTCGAAACTGGAAATATATTACATTATTTATGGGGATTCAATATTTTTTAAAACATTTATATTAGTACTTGATTTTGGAGCTGATCTCTATTCAGGTGTTAGAAAAAAAAGATGGGCAAATCTATGCAATCTAATTAAAAAAAACTTGTTTGGAACATAGATATTTGGCAGAGGTTTGGCAAAAAAAAAAAAAACGGAATGCCAATTAATCACCTGATTAACTTTTTGAACGTTAATTATTCACTGGCCGGCCTAGTATCTATTCTTTGTGAATAAACAAAATATAGGATTAAAAAAATATACTTTTTGGTTCTCAGAATGCATTGTGCAGGGCAATTAATAAAGTTATGAGGGCATTATTCTGGGCATGTGCGCTTGTGTTATGAGTAATTGAATGCATTTCATATTCAACACTCTTATGCATCATAATAATGCATAACGTATTTAGATTATATTTTTAAATTGTTACTTTAGTTTGTGCATAAAATAGTGAAATCAATGGAAAATTCTTTGCACAACCTACATGCATTGCTCACCCAACAATTGCTTGTAAAAATGAAATTTGCTTTGTTTTGAATGACAGGTCTGCAGAATGACATCATCAAGAAATTTCATGGGGTATATTCAATGATATAAGGTAATAAAATACAGCTGCTGTAAATGGGTAGAGTATAAAAGGGTAAAAAGTTCAAATTTGCATAAAGTGTCCATTTGGCTGATTATTTTTGGCTAACTGATTTAATCCATCCCTAAAATACACTGAAAACAAACGTCCACCAAAAATGGACTCAAATAAATAACAAACCTTACATCCTGAAAAATGTAATTTTGAGTTGTTTTTTTTTTCATGAATTATGATTTCAATAAAATTTCCATGTGATTAGCGTGCAGAAAAATCAACAAAACCTCTCAGGTCCCCGGGGGTCGTGACCTTCCTCTGAATTATGCACTGCCATTGTGACAGGAGGACGAAAAGGAAGCGCGGGAAGACAAGGGTCTTGCTGTCTCTTTTCACTGTCTGTTTATCTTGGCTGATCCTTCACTGGATATTTTCCTGACCTTTTTTTTTTTTTTCCCCCCCGAGGTTGCATAATTCACCACTGGAGTTGGGCGAAGTGTGTGCGAGCGTGTGTGTGTGGACACTACTGATCTAAACTGTGATGACAGCTGAGGCTTTCTCGCTCTCACCTCCCGCGTGCACTCCAAGGGAGGTTAGAGTGCTGCGACAGAGGCGAATCTTAAAAACAGCCAGGGATTTTACTTATTGTCTCTCTCACATACACACAAACGCACAATGTGAGAGTGTGAGGGGCCAGTGAGTTAAACAAAAAGACACACACAAAAAAGTGCTCCGTGAACCGTGCGGCACACTTGCACATGAATGGAAGAGATCGCACTTGCACGGCGATGCCTTCGCTTACCGTGCGGACGTTTGCTCCTTCAACGACCCCGTCCCAACCCCACCACGCACACACAAACACACACGAGTGGGAGAAAGCATCTGACACGCTGACAACATGGCTCCTCGTAAATAGTACAAGGTTGTTTACAAGCGGGAGTGGGAGAAGTTTGTTGGTTAGGGGGTGATGACATAATATGCTTGCTCAAACTCATTAAATCACGCCGTAATAAACCCATAAGCCTGATGCGGTGGAAAAAAAAAAAGCACAGTCACACATGCGCGACGGTGACGTAACAATATGTTGGTCAAAACTGTATATTGCAAGATCAGGGCTTAAATTAATTGACATAAAAAAATAGGCTGAGCAAAAACATTTTTTTCCAACGTAAATCTGAACTGTGCTTGGCAGCGCAGAATTTTCCTATAGAAACTAGTGAGATTTTAGAGGTTTTGTCATAGTTTTTTAGTTTGAGCTTTGTATAAATGCGTCTAGCTGTTAGCATCAAAGAGTGCCTTCATGTCATTAATGTGTATTAAACCGCTTCAAAGAAGTAATATCACGGCTCTTGACAGCCAATATGGGCTACATTAAAACCCTCGTGCGGTATTCTGACCATTTTTGGCTCCTTTTCTTCCACATCATTCATCCAGTATTTTAGTCAAGGGATGGCACACTCCTGGTAGTGTGAAAAATAAGTGGCGCCGTTTCACTTTGACAGGGGTGAAATTTCAGCTCCCTAGTCTCTTTTCCTTTGATGTGAAATGTATTTGATAAAACAACCAAAGGATTGGACAAAATACCACACAAGAGTTAACTCTTTCAGCCTTATTGGAAATTATTTTTAGCATTTTCACTCACTTTTCAAGGGCAACAGATTATTGTGTGCTATTTCTTTGTAAACATGAGTGGTATGTGAAAGATTGACTTCCATTCCTTACTTTGAATTGCATGTAGATAATAGCTGTGTTATAAGTGTGGAAACACTGCCATTCAATGGTCACAATTCTCACTACAATGCTCAATTGCCTTATATTAGATAAGCATTAGTCAAGGGTGCCAACTCCTCTCCATAAAAAAAACGACTTTAACCACGATTTTATTATTATTATTATTACTATTTTAAAAGACATAAATTCTCATCCATGGTGAGTAAAGTGCTCCTAGTTGCCAACACTGCTAGGCGCTAGCACTCTTAGCCGCTAACGCAGTAGCCACTGCTCAATGTTGGTACCATACAATACTAGCGTAATAAAGTATATATTTTTTTAACTTTACTACTACTATAACTTTAAAACGTACCATGGAAGACGAGTCAAGTCAGCTGTGACACAGCAACACACTGCTTGGAATAATTTTTTAAGTACTAAGGAATTGATGTCCAGATACTATTTTGTAAGATAAGGTTTACTTTTATGTTATACTATAACTGTTGCTGCAGTTGACTTGATGACTTCTCCATTCAGCGTACAGTGACATAAGTGTTAACTCAAGCAAAAAAAAAAAAAAAAAATGCCCGGAGCCACACAAATTGCTTGATGACTCGTTTCACCGCTAATTAAATAGCACCGGCTCTGCTCTAAAAAAGCGCCGGCCCACCTGGTATTTGCCCTGTATGCCAGATGGTCAGTCCAGCCCGGGCCACGATAATCACGTCACTGGTGCCAATGGATGAATCGAATCATCGTAATGAGTTTATTTTTTGAATTACATAAATAAATAAATAAATAAATAAACAGAACGAGGCATCATTGAATGCACCGTCAACCTGATTTGCATTTATTAGCATTCCTAGTTTGTTTTCCCTTCTTCTTCTTCTTCGAGACGAATACTCCCACTAAGACTTTTACTCATAGCTTTATTAGCAGTTTGCATCGTCAGCCGTCATTATCATATTGTCAGCGGCAATATGGCGTTATGTCTTTGGCTGCTGCGCGGGGAGAACGCCGCGATCGATTTCCATAATGGAGGACCTTTGGCGGCAGCCCCGTCGGTTGCGAGCAGAATCCCAGAGGACGGAGGTTAAAAGGCTCGCCGCCTCCACTGCGTTGTGCTTCAGGTTATTGTATATGCTACATATGTAAGTCAATTTTGCAATTTGATTCCACAAGGCTAATTTAGCAGCTGCAACGTGCTCTATCACCTCCGGCGCCACTTTCACGAGTCCATCAATCACTCTTTGCCCACGACGAGAGCAAACGTGCTTCCGATATCCATAAGCGCACAGCGTTTATTTTACTTAGAGCTGAACATTTCAATTTAATGATCAATTTCAAAATTACTTCGAAAAAAAATATATATATATATTTTTTATATATTTTATATATATATATATATATATATATATATATATATATATATATATATATATGTATAAATGTGTGTGTATATGTACAAAAAAAATTGGAAATATTGTGTATTGAGTAAAAAGTTAGATTATTTGAAGCCATTTTATGCAAATTTATTCAACCAAAAAAATATTTTACAAGAAAAAAAAAGTATTTTTATGCAAATGAAGTCTAATTCAAGAGTGAATATGTGCTATTGTGAGGAAAAGAAAATATTTTTACAGAAACAAAATGTTTAATTTATGGACCCTATTCTGTCACAAATCTCAGCATATTTAGTTTTTCATAAAAACATAAATCCCTTTTCTTGTGATTGCAGTAGCTTTTCTTTTAAATAAAATATAGCGCCCCACCCCCCCAAAAAAGAGTAAGCAGGTTTAAAACTCAGCACAGTGGCAGTTACACTTCCCAAACAAGACATCCTCTTGAGCGAGAAACCTTATTATGTCCCCCTCCTCTATGGCATGCATTATTTATGAGTCTCCTTGTTAAAAATAAATAAATAAAAATAAAAACAGAGGTGGGATTTAAACCGAATGGCAGGAAAGAAAGTGACACGTAAACAAAAGACAATTACTTTTGTGGCGTCATTCAATAAGTGACAATAGCGTAGCGGCGGCTGAGCCAATTAATGGCAATTATAAACACTTGTACATTCAAGTCGAACGTTGATTCTCCCCGTTTGACATTGCCACCGACTGATTAGTTCTCACGCAATTAAGTTGATTGCTCTATTATTGGATCAACTTACCAATTAGCAGCGACAATTTGAAAAATCGGCTCATTTGAGTGGCTTATCAAAAAAAGACACAAATTCGCATTGTTGCCTGCAATGATAATAGGAGAATATGATATTATATGGTCATGCATTTGGGGGGAAAAGAAGAAAAGAGGACATTTTTTTTTAATAGGCTATACTGCGATTTTATCATGGTGGCATTTAATTAGCTTCCAGAAAACGAATAGCGAGAGGTTAAAATGTAATTAAAGCTTAAAAAGTCTGGGTGAGACAGTGACTCATCCTCACTAAGTGACCAGGCTGGCGAAAAATTCTGTCTGGTAAAGATGTGTCCCTTCCTCTGTTGAGCTGGAGCGAAAAATATACACAAAATAACACTGTACTATCTTAATTGTTAACAAAAAGAAAAGCAAAGCATGATCAACATTTAGTCATATCATTATATATATATATATATATATATATATATATATATATATATATATATATATATATATATATATTTAATTATGTAACATTTGAAATATTTCCTTGAAAAATTCCTGAAAGCCAAGGTTGCTAAATATGTCGCCCGCATTTGACTGGTTGACCGCCTTGCTATTTTGGTCGCCCACATGACATGGCAATTAACTCTTTCAGTACCATAGATGAGAATTTGTCTTTTAAAATAGTAGTAACAACAATGAATAGTGAAATTCCTGTTTTTTTTTGTTTTTTTAATGGAGGGTAGCTGACACCCTTGACTAACGGTTACCTATTATAAGCGAATTGAGGACTGTAGTGATAACTGTGACCATTGGATGGCAGTGTTTCCGCACTTACTACACAGATATGGCCTACATGCAATTAAAATTTCCGTCGCCTTGAAAGATGAGTGAAAATGCTGAATTGAAAGTTTAAAGTTCATTTTCGAAGAATCCCGTGTGAAATGATTTCCGTGATGTTGTTTACATCAGATCCTGCTCACTCTGGGAACCAAAGATACTCAAGTTATCTCCGCGTTGCTGTGACTATGCTTCCCGGAGGAACTTCAAAATAAAAGCGACGGTTTAGTCTTGTGTTACTTGTACCGTAAGCACCGTTTATTTTGAAGGACTGGCTGGCTTCCTCGCACCGTTTTGCTTTCACTACAGTACAGTTGCTTGACAGGCAGCGCATTGTCCCGTAGCACTTCTAAAAAAGGAAATAAACAGGTCAGGTACCATTAGTGACCCCCTCCCTTAACCGGACTTGTTTGAAACTTAAATGCTGAAGGCTCACTTCTAACTTGCGCATAAGCGAACTTAGTCGCACCCCAGGCATTAAGGCATCGATCAGGCCGGCGCCCCTACAGCCATGGCCGACCCACGTCCCGGTGTCACCGCGTGCTAACGGGCTTTCCCGCCACCGGGGAGCGTTTGATGTTTGGCGGTTGAAAGAATAAGCCTTCCTCTGGGTTGCGCTTTTGCACAGAGGCATGCTGGGATTGAAAGAGCGCTTGCCCAGGGGCTAAAGGGGATTTTTCGTGGGCGTCGCACATCCAATTACCTCGGTAGCATCCCAGAAACCCATGAGGGGAAAACACACACAAGCGCAAACACACACATACCGTACACACATAAAGCGACGCCCACTGCAGGAGGCCTCTCACTGCTGAAGGGCCACTGCCAAAATTTCACAACTGATGGAACGACGCGGGCTGAATTCATGAATATTTTCAGTGAATGTGTGTCGGGATGTGGCTCGGGCTATAAATATGGAAACGTCGCCCATGTCGCACCTTTTCGGGGCCATCATTAATGCATCCGAAGATGCCGCTGTGACGCGTTGTTTGAAACGCGTCGCTTCTGTCGGCAAAGTGTGGATTTAGGTGTTTAATACCCACGTCGTGAAATTTTAATAACATTGCGGAGCGAATGATCACCGAGTCACTCGTTTTTGTTTCGTTTCGTGCCGGCACGACAACAGCAGGTGCAGGAAGAAAGAAGAAAAACTGGGATGCCGCCACTGATGTTTCTCTATTACAGTAATACGGAAAATATTGGGAAACAAGCGTGGACCGTGCTGATAAAGTTGACAAATACCAAATCAATAGATCTTCGCGCACTCGATGTATAAAAGCGCTAAATCTGGGATTTAGAGTTTTTTTAGCTCGGCTAAGGTAGAATGGCCAATTATCATTCCAAAATCTAATTCAAGATTTTACACTCACTACTTTGTTGACCTCAAAGTAGATAAAGTTGCAGAAAAGCAAATGCGACGGTAGCACTCAGAGTGCAAAAGCATGTGTTCTTCTAATAAAGCCCAGCAAAGCAGTAACCACACAATCAGCAACAGATTGACTATTGACCTGCAATTTCACACAATCAAGCAGCCATTTAGGTTAGGGAGAAAGTGGTGCCTTCACAAAGCCTCGCTGCTCGCCGCCAATCACCTTTGATTACGGACTCAGAACACAAGACGCCTAAACTCCTTCCACCCATAAATTATAAGTTGCCTCGGAGTCCGATAATTCATCCTAACTGCGGCAGTTGCGGCCCGGTTTTGTGCATTTAACAGTGAGTTCCTCTCCATAGAGAATCTATGCAATACAAAGGGATAGCTACAAAAACTGTTTGCAATGTGCGGGAGAGACATTTAGGAAGACCTCCATCATTTTCAGTTGGCAGCACTGAGCGATACAAAAAAAAGGAATAAAGCTTTTCTATGGCTATCCTTGTTTTGGTCCATTTTATTCTGTCAAAATTATTGCCAAACATTACCTCTCTTTTGTGGGTGTTTAAAAGGCCTCGCAAGAAGAAAATCCTCAGCCATTTGTCACCGGCATTTTTTTTCCCCCTAAGGGGAGCGCTTTATCAGGCTTAGGACCACAGTCGGCGCGTGTGCGAAACAGACGTCACACTATGACACAGATCTGACTGATACTGAAATCCAAACACTTAAAGAAGTCACTTGACTAGCCTGAAGCTTGTCCAATCCAGTCTTGTTCTTGGTCCTTTACTCATAAAGCACTTTTGTATCTATTAAAAAACTTTACACTGACTACTCATTTACGTACCTACTGATAATGCAGCATCAGTAGAAACCTTGGGTTCAGCGACTTGTTCAACGACACTTCGATTTGGTCACAGCGGTCGGGGATCAAAGTTCAAAGTTCCGCACTACCACAGAATCATTCCGCACCTTTACCTCAAGGTATTCTGTACGCGCAACAAACCAAGAAGATACCTACTATTTAAACGAAACTCAGATTGGACAACGACCCTAATGTCAAAAGGTATATCTTCTGAGTGTCCAGTGGACACATTTTTGCGCTAAATCTCCTGACTCATTCAAGTTACACTCCTAAGTCCTAGTGAGCTCAGTTGAGAAAATCCTGACCTTTCCAATGATGTCTCATGTGTTTCAACCAACTTTGCTTCCTTGAGACAAAATTGACAGGACACAAATGGATTGGCTAGGTCTCAGAAGGACATAAAAAGTCACCAAACCTGATAAATGTACGTCATTAGTCCAAAACATATCCAACGCCATAACCCCTGCAATCGAGACTTGAAAAATATACCCAGACCAGATTAAGAGCTACACTCTACAGTCATATCTCATGATAAAGTGGAACCATGACCCTTAAAACACAGGACAAGCCAAGGATGTACCACACACACTAAACACATAGGGTAAAGAAAACCCTTTATCTTCAGGTATGCAGAAGGACCTTGTCCATGTGACAGAAAAGGTCCAGAATCGGACATGAAGTAATGAGCAGAGTGAGTGATAAATTCTACCAATACGGCCAAAGTTGATGAGTCATGCCTTTTTGACCCGGAAAGCAGATGCCAGTAATTTCAGTGAAAGTCTGAGGAGACCAAGGCCAAAGAAAGCAAGATAATCATCCATCCATTTTCTAGAGCCGCAATCATGTTCAAAATCAACAGTTCCCGGATTCATTTCCGGGTCTAGTTCTAGGGGAACCTGGGGCATTACATTGGGTGTGTGCAATGTGCACAATTCACAGATGATTCTAACACTGCTACCTAAGTTCTCAAAGCTGCCGTTTTTTTGGCGGTGGAATGGCTGGAGGGAGACGGAGTGCAGTCAGTTCGCAGGCGGTTCAAATAGAGCGGCAATCAGATGAGCCAGCCAATGAGTGGACAGCACCTGTTCTCAATTGACTAAAATTTCGACCCCATGAAGAAGTGCCCTCTCCGCCTTCTCTAGTTAACTACGCTAGCATGGCCACAGGAAGCTATTAGCTCCAGGCCAGCCATCCCTATGGGAACACCAGCCTGTAGGATGTACCCAGCCAAGCAGTGTGATGGAGGAGGAGGTGGTTTGTAAAGAGATTAACTTTTTACAGCGGGGCTCACTGTTAGAAGACTAAGGTTTCACAGCGTATTGATGAGCAACAAAGAAAGACAGATACAGTAATACGAAAAAGGGCTCAGTGAGCACACTGAGATTAAAAGGAGACTGAGGGTCTTCTTAACGTCAGCATCACTGTGTTAAAATGGCGTTAAAATGTCACCCTACTGAAATTTCAAAAATAACTGCAATGGCGGATATACGAACAATCAGAACAAAAATGACAATTACTTTGTCATTTTTACTTAGTTCTTTCATTAACAGCAAAAAATATGAAAAAAGTACTACATTAACTAATTTAAATAGAGAAAGAACAAAATGATTTATGGCCCCCATGTTTTTGAGACTGAATAAAATTCTCACAACAAAACATGTTATTCAAATATATGTATATGAAAAGCTTTACAATCTTGTATCAATTTACTCATAAATTTACTTTGGCTGTGTGAATCGTGAGCCTGATAAATGGAACAAAAAGCTGAAGCACTAAGCCAAGACTTGATTTGTTGCATGAATAGCAACAGGTGGATGATTATGTTTATTGTTTCTTTTGCCATCTAATGGAAGATCTCTTAACGTCTCTGGCAGCTCGCATTTAAAACAACTCTGAATTCGTAACATAGCAACACCAACACAGGATAAGAAGTATAACCATCGTTTAGTTCTATTTCCCTCTTGAAGGGTTTTTTTCCAGGCAAGCTGTACAGTTGACGTTGTTTCGTAACAACGTTATTTGTTTCACTTTTACAAGCCAGACCATATGGAGCACTCAAGTGTAGCTAGCTAGCAGCTACATTATGCTAGATGCAGCGAAAACAGAGTTCGAGCCTCCGGTAAAAACTGCCAAAAGGTTTTTTAGGTCAATGTGAGCATACTTAAGTGGTTTTTGTTAGTCCTCTGAATTGGCGATTGAAAATTATGTCAGAACAACGGTGTATTGTTTGTATTGGGAGGCAGAAGCAAAATTTGCAGTCGAAAGATTAGTCACGCTGTTAAGCCACGACATGATGGCAGAAACAGCTTCAAAATAAAAGTGTACAAAGCCATTCAATCCCATATATTACTTGGTGAACTCATATTTATTTTGAAGTTAGCCTTCTCACAGCATTTCTGACGTGTTTTACTGTCATGCAGAATGTTGTTTCTGCAATTGGCTTGACCATTTTTTAAAAGGTGTCTACACTTTTAAGCGGGTATGCGGGGAAACCGTTACTCCAATTACTGGAAGACTAGGTTCAGCCAAAAGGATTAAAGAGTAGAAATATTTCTCAGCACCAATAAATTGGTAAAACGATGTCCCGTTGAAAACACTTGGAAACAATGAAATAATATATGAAATGTTAAAACAGAAGAGACTGTATGTTCAGTAGCTGTTAAACCATAAAAACTTACGCCCGTAAAAAACAAAATGGATGTCTAAGTTGTATGTTCGCTTTGTATTAAAACATCGACGGGACATTGATTTATGGCCCGTGTAATAAAACCGGTCCAAAATGTCCAGTTGAAATTTATAAGCGCCGTAAAAATGCACACCTGTAAAGAACGAAAGAATGTACCATAAAAAATATTGAAACTGAATTGATTGTAATCTATCGCCTTGGCAAAGCAATAAAATGTCCACGTTGGACACGGTCTTAAAAAAAACGACCGTCAAGATAACTGGAGACGCGGTTGCCATAGTTCCCGCGTGCCGCAGAAGCCTGTGCGCTATGCGGCCACTGAGATAAGAAGGCAGCTTATTGCTGTTGCCTCACAGTAGCGCCATCATTTTCGGAAGAGACAGCTAACTCCGCCGCCGCCGCCGCCGCCGCCGCCTCGCCCCTTCGCCCCCTTTTTAATCTGCTCTCGTGCACGACCGCTCTCACTTCTGCAATCAGTTGGCGTTTGCGGCGACAGCTTCCTCCGGCACGTGAGGCCCGGCGGATGAAGAGGTGGAGACTCGAAAGACTTTCGCGATGGCGGCTTTGCGTAGCGTCGCTATGACAACAGACATCACTCGACAGAAGAAGCACTTAGTCGGCCCGTGTGGGCTGAAGTGACATAGTTGAAGGCTGGCATTAGCCTCTTGCGGGTGCCGTAACGCACAAAATCATCTTATGCCACTTCAAGTGCTTAAAACGTCACTAATTAAACACTGAGCCGCATCTCAAGACGCCGCATCTGATGTGAGGTGGTGACGGAGGTTGAGACTGCTGTTTACTTCAAGAAGGAGTTTTATGACCGATTTATGACCCCTCGCGTCAAAGGGTTGTAATGCTCGATGGTTCGTACGAGTTGATCCTGGACCAATCAAAAAAGCCAAAGGATATCATTATGAATGGGCCCTGATGAACCAAATTATTTTCAACCCCTCATAAATGATGAAAAATTCAAGGAAAAAAAATATTTATGTACTGTACATTGGGGTTTTATGACATCCTGATGACATAAGATCATCAGGAAGAATGCTTAATGACCTCGAAAAAAGCCACAGTGAATGTGAGGAATTTATGATCCCTATTTAAAAAAAAAAAGAAATTTGACACCAGTAAAGTGTAAAATTAATCTGGATTTTATAACCCTCTAATGTCAAACGCTCAACGGGTGGAATATTTAATATCCCTCGCCATGCCATAAAGAATGGATGACTGTTTTTCGTGAAACAATAAAAAAGTACACCCATAATAATTGCAATGAAACGAACATGGTTTTAATTATTTACTAAAAGACTATTCATAAAACAACAACAAAAAGGTGCATTTGGATATAAATACTTTCTGAGGTTACAGCAATAAAAAGAGTGATTCATGACCCCCACATTGGTGATTTATGGCCCAAAAAAACTATAAAACAATGACCCGGTCCTCCCCATCAAAGCACACTGTTGTCAACCTCACACAACGCCTGTAATATCGCAGATAGATACTACAAGATTCCAAAAATGAGCAAGCGCGTTACTTTCCCGACCGCAATACTTCTGAGAGCCGCTCACCACCGTAAACGAATCTCCTGCCTATTTGGCTTAACAAAGACAATCTGACTGAGTGACGGGAAAGGCAAAACAGAAGATGGGAGCGGCCATTCATATTCAATGAGGCCCTCTCATCACGGCTGTGTCTTTGATGGCTGCTAGCATGTATAATTCCCTGTGATTGGAAGCGCTGTCACTCACCAAGATGATAACTCGGGATAAGGAGGGAGAATAAAAAAAAAAAGGGGGGAAAGAAAACCTGGTGTTCATTAGGAAGAAGCTGTTTCGGCGTAATGCGAACACATTACATAAACCTTGCGCTTCTGGCAGGTTGACTGAAAAGGCATGCATGGGTTTAACCGCGGGGGAGCGCTAATTTAATTAACACGTCGGCAGATTAGCTGGAAAGAAGCGGAACCAAAAGAGTGAAACTTCCAGCAAAGGCTCCCAAATAAAATGCAGCTGACAAGAAGTAAATCCAATCATGACCACTGTAAATTTATTGATTGTCACCTGCATACCCAAACAATTGAGGTAAAATGTGGTTTTTTGAAAGCTAAATTTACAATTCACCCAGAAAGGGACGCTTAACACACGAGGCAACTTTGAAGTACCTCATACGATTCCTGTTTTTAAAAACAAAACATCCAATAACCTCCAGCCTAACTATAGATATACAAAACAAAAACTGTTTTTAAAACAAATAATATGCATTATTTTCCACTAAAAACGTTTCTAAGTGGATGAATTGAGAAGAATATATTAGGACCCTTGTTCAATTAATATTTCATTACATCACTGTTCAATGCATTTTCATTTTTAGAGTATGACAGTGTTTTCATAAAAATGCACACTATAAACCCAAGGGCCTACTAAAAAAGTGTCTAATAATTTTTTCGCGTTCAACACAAAATCTCTAATATCAGATCAAGATATGAAGTTTGAAATATTTTTTTGTTAATTGTGTCAACAACCTCAGCTTTCTTTTCAAGGAGCAAACACAAATGATGTATTATTTCCTGACAAAAGTTTGAAAGTGTAAATATTGAGATGCTTCTACTAAGACCTTCGATGTCAGTAATTTTAACCACAGATTTAATGCATTTTATATTTTCAGGCAAAGACAGTTAAAAAAAAAAAACACTATATAGGTGCAATAAGGAATTGTTAAATGGTTAGAAAATACATTTCCCAGCCCATAAGTGCTCAAGGAATGCCTTGAAAATAGCCCGAATTCAAGGTGGGAGTCTCAAATGCTGCATTTGAGGAAAATGGGAAAAATAAATCCACTTGGTTACTTGGAGATCAGATGCCATATCCCGACAGTGGCCAGAAAAAGGGGTTCTTGTAACCTGGTTGGCTGCTGCTTAATTTCTTTATGTCAATCAAAAGTTTTTGCCTTTCGCTGTATAATGAAGTCTTAAAGCTCGCATTCAACCGAAATCGGTAGTTTTCCTCTCATACGGTGACATTTTAACAAGCAGCTAATTCATCATCCGCATCCTTAAAAAGCTTCATCTTAAATGTCAACTCAGGATTTGATCTGCGGCAATTTCACTGTTTTTTTTACAGGTTTCATTTCACCTTGTTGACAAGCATATGATTCACGACAGGCGTAGATTTGAGCTGAAAAAGCAGTTTGAAGTCAAAACTGACGTGATTGGACGCGGCTCGAAAACATTTTGAATTCCGCTTCTCTGCCACTCATCTAGGAAGCTGTCATGCTCGTTTGATCATCTCTGCGATACAGTTTGTCAATGAATTTGGGGTCAAAGCGGAGGAAACCCGGGAGATCGCTCACAAACCAGAGTCAAGATTCGAACTGTGAACCTCAGAACTGAAAACCGTGGTACCCGCTTGCTAACCAATGCTATCACCAATGACATCACCTGATTTGAACCAGATTTTCCCCATTTTAGAGGGTTCTCTCCAGGTACTCTGGCTTCCCCCCACAGTCCAAAAACATGCATGCGAGGTTCACTGAAAAATTTCACTTGCCCTAAGGCGTGAATGGGCTTACGCCTATATTTGCTTGGTTGCTGACTTGTCCAGGGTACAAATGAACCTACAGTTCGTAAAAGTTTTACGACACTTCCAGTAGATTCCTTAAGAGTCCAAAACGGAATGGCGTCGGACCCGAGAGACAAGTATACCATCGAGTTATCCGTGAGGACGGTAAACGGTAAAGACGTGATCGTACGAAATCCTGCTTTGGGCTCCATGGGTGCAATGTCAAATCCGAACGTCTCTGAAGTCTTGATGAGGGATTAAAGATTCCATTTGTCTTTTGAACTTTTGTTTCAAGGCTTCAGCACGCCGCGCAAAGGTGGATCCGCCTTGATCAGCCTAATTCGAAGCAGCGAACGGACAGAGCGAAGCAAATCCAGACCCTCTGCGAAAACGCGGTCCCACGCCGTGCAAATCTAGCCGACAAATCTCCGCCCCGAGGACCGGTTCCAAAGAGAACTGACATTTGCTTTGATTAAGCCGCTGCTGCCTGAGAGCCACCCACGAGGTAACCGGCTACTCCCGACGTGCCCGCCGCACGCTTTTACCACGGTGGGGGCGAGGGTTATTTCCAGCAGCGGAGCCCCACTGTATTCCTTTATTTGCCATCGATTGAAGTACTCGCGCCCCGAGTCGTCCGCCGGTTCTGCGGGGATCGTGGCGAGAGACAATCCCGGAGATAAGGACGGCGAGAGGAAGATAGAGTTCTCCTCTCTCTCATTACGGTGGGAAATGCGAGGGTCCTGATCCAAGGAAATGATGAAGGACCCTGTGGAAGAGGCCTCTGAGCAGCAACAAAGACGGCTTTAGTTTCACTGGCAGCATGCATTTGCATAGCTTAGAAGCCAGCGCGTCTGAACCGGGCCTCATGAAAAGACACAAGAGGCAATGGCTTGGACTTCAATGCGAGCGGGAATCAGAGCGGGAGGGAAAGCGGGACGGCGGGGCAGCGGGGCGGAGGGAAAGAGCGCAGTCAGAACTTTTTCCTCCGCGCTGCGGCATGAGACGAAATGCGATCAGGAGGAGGTTGTCGCCGGCTGACTTTGATGCGCCGACGGAGCGCGGCGGCGACCAACAACTCCAGATGAAATGGCGGAGCGGACAAAACATTTGGCGCTGTCATACGCCAGTCATGTTCGATTCTCCGCCTTTGGAACACAAACGGGTCGGTCATTTTAGAAACGTCCAATCCAAATGATGCAAGTTCACTAGCTATTTATACCAAGCTGCTTTTTGAGCGGTGGACGCATATTAATCATCAAAGATTTACATGCCAACTTAACTAAACAACCCCTTCACTAACGACTGCTAGTTCCCTTAACTAGATTGCTGTTGTAGTATAAAGACCAGAGGTTCATATATTTGATTATTTTGGGGGGGGGGAAATCTCTCCCTATTTCATACCGAAAGCTCACCTATGTGCTTTTTCTGCATTCAGGCCGTGCCTAAAAATTAATATAAACAATTAAGATGGCGCCACCTTGTGCGACCTCAGTATGTTCATGTGAGGGAAGGAGCATTGTTTATTCAGACCATAGCCTTGTCTAATAGAGGTAAAAAAAAAAGTGCCACCAATATGGATGGATGGATGGATGAAGATAGATAGATAGATAGATAGATAGATAGATAGATAGATAGATAGATAGATAGATAGATAGATAGATAGATAGATAGATAGATAGATAGATAGATAGATAGATAGATAGATAGATAGATAGATAGATAGATAGATAGATAGATAGATAGATAGATAGATAGATAGATAGATAGATCTAACAGCCTGTTAATGCTCGATCTTGATAGATAGCTAGATAGCTAGATAGATAGCTAGATAGATAGAGTTTATGATCATTACACCTGCACAAGTACAAGGAATGACATTTTCATATCTTGTGGCAATTCCAAACCTTTTTTGGTGAGGATCAATTACTTGTGGATTCTGAGTTAGCAAGTGGGGTTTAACAAACCACAGTGGCCAAAAGCAGAAATGTAACAGTGGATTCCAGCACATATGATAACATTTGAGACCCAACCCAGCAATATTCGAAAATGCACCAATCGAACAACCTAAATATGTTGACCCATCAGTACCTCAAACGGCAAAGACCTCTGATCTATTCCAACGCCTACAACAAAAAACCCCTCCCATCACAATCACACGACGCCTTCAGTATTAGCATCTAGCGATGAAATATTAGCCATATTTACCGAAAGTAGCTTGGACCGCGTGTGATGCGAACACAACAAAAACAAAGAGGCGAGCAGATGTTGTTCTGTGGCCTGGAGCCACAGTGTTTCGGGGGTGACTGGCCCACATCGGGCCCCTCTAATGACTCTGGCAGCATCGCTTAACTCGCCGGCGTTTGACTTCCCCTTAACCGTTGAGTTGGAGGGAGTCTAGCTACTTAGTGTTCAATCACACTTTCGCCTCCTCTCGAAAATCCGTGACGACTCGGACCGAGACATTCGATATAAAACACCAAATCAAGAAATTACCGCAGATGAATAAGCATAATGACACTTAATTTGATCGTTCATCTCGGCTTGTTTGGGACTCAATTCAATTCACAACGCTAATTAACCAACCATTTAATCACAATCACAACTGCGGTGTTTTCCAACCGGGTGTGTATTATTTCCGGCTGCCGCGGGGATACAGTAACGCATCGATCATTTGGACTGCGCTACTTTGTTTATGGGCCGCAAAGTCGGCCAAGATGCCATTTTGATTCAGTTCAGTAACCTTCGATCAATGCGAGATTAGCTTAACGCGCTGATTTAAATTCATATCGCGCGTCCCAAAAGCTCTTGTCTTTGGAACAACAAAGAAAAAAAGTCTATTATTCATTTGCCAGACATTATTCAATCCGGCCGAATATTTGGTCGGCCCGACTCTTACACGCTTAGGTAAGAATCGATGATTTGCATCACCTGTGGCCCATAGGGCTCATAATCGATCCGCCGATGGAGATTGATGAGCGATGACTTGTCTATTATTTACAAGATGGGGCCAATCGATGCCACTTTGAGTCTGCTCGTACGGCTCTGGACCATGATGAAAACCGGCTGACGCAACAGCGCGGACATCGTTGCAGTTTGTTGCAAATGACGAGTCGATGTCGACTCGCGCCTGACTGTCGAAAGACTTGTGCCAACAACTGGGAATGTACGACACGACACGGATTCTCAGGAAGTGATCAGGAGGGAATTATTCAGTTTCACTTTCAAGTGACTTATGAGATCAATAAACGTTATCCGCTAACAACGTGTTCAGAGACTGACAACTACGTAGTTCTCGTTGCTAAGTTGTAGTGTGAAATTGTTTTGCAACATTTTAGGTTTCCTGATTTTTGGGGGTGTGGCTAAAACAAATGCATGCTCTTGGGGACCGAGTATGCGTGGACACATCAATTATAAGTTCCCTCATTCCCACAGGAATGTCAAAACACGATCAGAAAGGTCATGACAGTTGTTTGATTGCAAACGCAAACACATTGCAAAAGCATGATTTTACATGTCCGGCCCACTAGAGGATACATTTTCCTTCATGGGGCCCCTGAGCCAAAATGACTTTGACAACCCTGCATTACACAGTAATTAATGTCGTAGATGCATTTTAAAACTAATGCTTGAACGCAAGGAGTAAAACACAGTTTGCACATTCAAGAGAAAGCTGCTGTAGGCCACAGCTTACATCCAGATACACACACATATACACTATTATTTTAGACAAGCGGTAAACTGACCTTTCTTAATTATGTAACCAATGTGATTTTTTTCAGCCATCACTCCCTAACTTGTGCAACGCATCATCTGTTTGTTTCTGGTTTATCTGTTAGAAAATTGTGTAATGCAAAGCACAAAGCACAGCCATATAAAACAATGACATATAGCGTTTTGAAATGGAGTCGCAATAACGCAATATATCACAGATGTTTCATATTCCAATTAGTTTGCTCTTAACTCGAAAGGAAAAATCTACTCTTCCTTTCACAACATTAAAAAGCATTCGATTTGCGAAAACTGCTGAAGCCTGAAATCTCACACACTCCGTGTCTTTGCTATGTGAAGACAGGGTACTCTTACCCCGATTTGAGAAGCATCGTTTTAAACCACACCTCTTGAATGTGCATGTAGTCATCCACGACAATATGTACAGTATTTTCTATCCATTATGGTTGCATTTTTTTTTCAAGTTATGTTTAGGGGTGTGTTTTAATTCCTTTAAAGTGAACTAGTGGCAAAACTGGTATTTCTATATACTGTAGTGGTATGGGCTCAAAATGAGAAGCAATTAAGATACTAGTCCAAAAACAGGAGATTGCACGATTCGAATTTGTACTTCACAGGAGCTCAATTCAGCCAACTCCCTGAGTATAAACAAGAAAAATACAGTCAAGCGAGACTTTTTTGTGTTCTTATGTAAACGTTTTAGAATGAAAACGATTAAGCTTCCTGGCCAATTAGGTAAAGTGACGAGCTTTGGGCATTTCAATTTTCCCATCATCACATGGCGCTGTCCCACTCGTATGGGTGCATACTGAGCAGATGCGGCACTTAGAGTGGAATAGTGATGAGGACGTGGGGGGGGATGACCATTTTGAGAATGCGCGGCACGGCGGCACACAAGCGCAGGGGAGTTTAAAAAAAAAAAAAAAAAAAAAAACAGCTCCATCTGTTCCATCACCAACCCCTCTACGGCCAGCCATGACGGGACGCCGTTCTCTCCGAATGCGCATCTGTATAAAGCGTCTACGACTGATTACTCGCAAATTTTGGAGGCGGGCCAGGCGGGAGGAGATTTTTTTGGAGGAACGGTCCAAACACCTAACAGGCAGGAGGGTGTTTTTTCTTTTTTTTTTTTTTTTGTGGCGCTACACAGCTTGGAGACTCACATCATTCCTGCACACACGACAGCACGGCTCGGTGTGACGGTGCCAGGCAACAACCGCCCCATCAACACACACATGACTTCACATTCAGCTCAGCTGTAAGTAGAGCGCACGTGAGCTTCCGTCCTCAATCATGATGGCGACTCGCTGCTTGTGCCACCGGTTGCACAATAAGGCATAACACAGTGACAACTATCATATTGATGAGCTTCCCCTTAATTGGGTGTGATCGTCCGTGGATTACGACAGAGTTGCATCATGTGCGTAATAAATCATGCAATGCATTAAGAGTAACGGTGACTATTATTTTTGCAAGGTCATGGGCATGCATGTCAGTCACTTACCGTACACTCCTTGGCAACGGATGCCCTCCACAAGCAGCGCCAGTAGCCCCACCACGCACATTACCGGATCCATCCTTTATTTTCACTCTCCTTCACCGTAGTAATAATCTCAGCATGATCCAAAGGAGAAGCAATCAATCGGCGCGTCTAATACGGATTTGGATTCCGCCTCGCCACAAAAAAAAGGGTTTGGGAAGTGTCGATTAAGGGCCTTTTTTTTTCTTCTTAATCTTCTTTAGCAAGCTTGCTCGTCCGGGCAGGTAGCGACGGAGCTCGAGGGACCGCAGGCGGGCAGCGATGCGGTAGAGTCGGGCATATCTCCTTCTGGAGGTCCAGATGAGCTCACGCTTGCCCAATCCACACAGCGGGAGCGATGCTGATGATCGAGTGGCCGGGCGGCGGGAACGGCGCTGATGCGTGCATCCCCGCTTCTCAGATGGATCGCTCGCGAAGGTCCGCGTTTGGGCGCAGAGAAGCCGGCGAGAGCGCGAGGCTACCGGACGGGTGGGGGGGAGATGCGCTTCGAAGACTCGCTCGGTCACTGCTGTTGCGCAAGCCGGTGTGAGGGAAAGGAGGCAACGTCAGGAGGAGGTGCGCGGCTCCCAGGGCTCATCAGTATGGGAGATTCGGCGTCAGCGAAGGCTGGAGAGACGCAGCTGTTAGGGGCTGGGAGGAGGAGGAGGAAGATGTGATGGGTGGGTGAGCGAGAGAGATAGAGAGAGAGAGAGCGAGAGAGAAAGAGAGAGAGAGTTTTATGACAGTTTTATGTCATTTTTTACATACATTTCTTTCCTCTGCAGGCTACCATTGTAAACTGAGAACCTCCTGTATTTTAGAATATTTTCGGCATCTATTTACTTTAAGGTCAATAGTGAGTTGGAGCCAATGTCAAGCTGATTTTTTGGTTAATATTGTAGTATATTTCCTAATATATAGATGACACTTTCTGTTACATGTTAGGATATTTGGAGGGATTTTTGATACCACTCTTTTTCAGACCGATACCAGCACAAGTACGCAAAGCTTGTCACAGATAAAGTACAAAAACCACTTGCGCAAAATAAATCGTCGACAGATGATTCGCTTCCAGAATAAAAAGTCATAAATTTTCTATTCGTCTATTGGTATATCTAGTTTGTGATTGTAAAGCTGTTCCAAAAGACGGACTGACACTCGAATCATCTGGCATTCCAACAACAAATACATTGAAAAAACTGCAGGTATCGGTAATCTCTAGAACACCTTACTACCTTTTCCACTTCATTTTCCTGTTTCTGGTGCTGATCCTGAGGATCATACCGTCAAAAAAAAAAAACGCTGGTAAACATTCATTATAGGTTCCTCATAGAAAACCAGGGCAAAAGGTAGAACAAAAAATATTGAAAAAAAAATCATAAAATACCAAAAGTTAAATCAAATTGCAATCAAATTAGAAAAAAAAAATGGAAAAAACAAACATAAAATACCAAAAACCAAATTGCCGAAAAAAATACGAAAATAATCAAGAGCAATATTTCAGAATGCGCAAGTAACGATACAAGCTACACTAGGCTGATACCTGACCTTATTCTAAGATATCGGTAATCACAACGACGGCATCGGCCCTCTTGTGGCTGTTTTGCAGCGGGGAACTAAAAGGTGTACATGTCGACAGATCCCCATTAAGATACAATGAAGTGTGTGCACTACCAGTGGCCGGACCTTACAGTGGCTGTTTCCTAGCAACACACCTTCTAAGAAAATCTCTTAATCACTCAATGTTTCATACATTACCCTCAAACATAAGAAGTGGGCGCACAGCACCCGACGGCGATAATCCAAAATGATTGCTCTTTGTTTTGGCGAGGGAGTCTTTACTTTCACAATGTCAATGCATCATTGGCAACTTCAGACGACGACCCGTCTCCAGAGCTTACAAAAAAAAATCATTTCGGTGCGGGCAATATTTCCAATAAGCCATTATTTAGTTTTTCTATGAAAGAAATAATCTTGTCCCGCCGTCCGTTTTATGTCGGACATCGGTGCCCTTGAACAGTGCGAGGCAGCGTGCAAATCTTATTTTTATTTCTTTTGTTTTATCTCGGGGTGTCACGAGCATGGCGCTGATTAATTTTACTGTCGGCAAGCTCAAGTGATTTTACTGTGCGTTTTTTGAAGCTGCAAATAATAATCCGCTGGTCTATTAAGTTGAAAACAGCCCGTTTCTTCACTTCCTGTTTTATCGATGCTAGGCTAACAAGAGTTAGCATAACCTCGAGTCATAGACTAGGCCTAAAAACAAAGAATCATTTCTCCGTTCACGCTGCTTAGCCGTCAAAGTTGAATTACCGTATTTTCCGCAATATAAGGCCCACCTAAAAGCCTTATTTTTTTTAAAAAAGCTGATGGTGTGCCTTATAATGTGATGCGCCTTATATATGGATCAATATTGAGATTGGGATTCGTAGATGGGGAATGAACTGATAAAGTAAGCTGTTACTGTTTTTTTGGTGTGTTTACGCTTGAACAAAGTTGGTCATATTGACATTGAGTTATTACGCTGTTGAGAGTTTAGAGTTATTATTTGAGTTATTGTTGTTATTACTTAGAGTATTAATATATTCCGCTTGAAAAAGTTTTAAAATGTCATTAATTGAGGGTGCGCCTTATAATCCGGTGCGCCTTATATATGAGAAAAGTTTACGAATATGTCATTAATTGAGTGTGCGCCTTATAGTCCGGTGCGCCTTATAGTGCGGAAAATACGGTACACAATATGTCTGTCTTGAACTCACTTATCTGTTAAGGTCGTCTCATTCTAGCTACACAAATCTCACGTACGTAACATGAAGTGTTCTTTGTTCAAACAAAACCAATTGGTCAGCGAACAAACTACTGGCTGAGTACTCATTTTTCATTACACTTTCCATCAGTAAAAATGATGAAAGCGAGCTGCAGACGCACCAAATTAGGCATCACTCTGGTTAGCTAATCTCCTACAAGTCCTTCCGGAGTTGAAGTTATTGTATGCTGATCCTTCTCTCTATCACAACTGTCAACTAAAACCTGGCTGGAATTGAATCACATCACATCGCGTGAAGTGAACTGTCTTCATTAAAAGGTCGCAATTAAGAGGCCCCCAGCATGTGCACAGTGCCACTGAGAAGCTTCAACAAGAGGTTCTATGAACAAAATATACAGTGTGACATTTCGTTTGCTTTTTATGCTGATGAGGCGCTCGGTATGACAGGGAACATGAAAATGTGGTATTTAGGGGCGAGTCTCTGCGGGAACATCTTATTATAGTCCGGGGGTTAAAAAATAGGTATGATAGAGTATCAGGCCTTTTGCGTGGAATCCCAAAGCTGTAACCCGATTCAAATCTGTGATGAATTCATCCAGATGTCTATATTGTAATGAGGCTTTAACCATTTGCGTGGCCATCGATTAAACGGCACGGCGGCCCATCCATTCTTCTATCGGCCTTATCGATCATCTCCGCTCCCCCGCTGATTCCACCCAACTCGTCCGATTGATTCTGTCACGGCCGTTTTGGTGAGACAGCGCAGCGTCAACGCAGCGCGCTAATTAAGCTGTGCTCCACCACTTAGGAAACCCCCGGAAACCTGCTCTTTCAGAAGATCTTAATATTTTGCACAAAAAGTCACTATTCAATTTGGAAATGCTTTTGTGCATATTTTGTGGCAAATATTCAACTAGCTCATCCAGCTTCCTATTGCAATATCAGTTTCCCTGTTGTGCTACCAATGGATTACAGAATATGACATGTCCAGGACCCTAGAGACTCTTAGGTCAACTGTGTTCCTACTCGCCTGTCTTTTCTAGAACGGTTGTGTTAGACATTAAAAATCACTCCCAAAGACTCTTGTGCTCTGGTGTACTGTGTTTGGGTTCTACTGTACCGCTTTAATACTCACACACTAATCTGCCTCTTACCGCATGCACACATGCACCTTACACCCCTGCACAGTGCAGGAAAGCTGCTAAATACATATTCTGCACCATTTTCCTCATATATTTCCACTCAATCTACTTCATAATATGCTCAGAATTTAAGTCATTTATTTGCGGTTCATTATTACTACCCTTGTGCTGTATTACTGTTGTTTGTTTTCGTGTTATTGCCTACCTTATTATTTACTCGATTATGGAACGCAGTCCGCTCGGCGCGGTGAACAGAAGAAGAATTTCACTGGGTGGTATTACTATGCATGACAATAAAACTGAAAACATGAATATTTGAAAAGAAAACCAACCGTTCCACTTTTCAAAACCGTTCACATCTACACATATAGAATCCTATTTGCCCGATAGATATTTTCTATTCTATTTATTATTACATACACGTCTGCATATACCTTCTTGAGATGCAGCCTATTCATTTTCATTCCGTTGTTGTGTTCATTTTGTTTCAGCAATGAGCCGGCATGAGCAATCCTCGGGAAGGCCACGATGTTCTCTACCGAGCGCACTGGAACTTAGCAAGGTATCGCCGATGAGTCCAAAGCAAACATTCACAACTGAATAGGATGGGTCTCGGGAGGATATAACATTTGGATTTGCTTTACGTTTTAGTTGCTACTCCGCCGCTTATATTTGTATTATTTGTTGCTGGCAATTACTTCTGAATTCCATATTGACTTCTGTATATACGGTATGGTATGTATTTATTAATTTACCAGTTGGCACATGTATTATTCATGCACAGTACGCTCATTCTTCTCAGTCTCTTGTGTACATAGATATTTCTGAGCTTTTGATATGGTTATTCTTGCACGCCGCCTGCCACTGTCCGTTTAGGCTTATTCTATTCCATTCGATTAATCCGGCGAAGATTAGCTACGCCTCCTTAAAAGGAGAAAAGGGCTACTTTAATATCATGGCCCGAGCGAGCACAATCGGGCTGCGCAGACATTCCCGACGTGTTGCTCTGCGCCTGAGAATGTAATTATCTCTCCAGAAAAGATTGAAAAAATGAGCCTGGTGTCAGCCAGAGCGTGTTTATACATTTTTGGGGCGAAGGGAGAGCAGAGCACGAGTTGAACCGGCATCGTTTTGCGGGGAAAACGCTTATGTGCCAGTTAACTTTTGGCCGGATTCGGACCGGCGCCAAATGACACGCGAGGCGCTCTCCAAAAGGCCAGAGGTAATCATTGTTTGTACCTGAGCGAGGATGCTAGCAGATGTGGCTAATTGGTTGTTTGGGAAAGGCGCTTGTATGGCCGCCTGCGCTGTATATCTCTGCCATTTAAGTATGCGATTTAATTCCGGCCTTTGAATTGAAATTCCCCCATTTGCTGCTTTTTTTTTCCAGTTTCAATGGACACGGGGGATATGCTAATCGATATTTTACTCTTATCCTCTTGATACCCAGCCTAATCATTTGTGTCCGCTTCAGCGTACATTTGTTTTTGTTGTCTGTCATTTGACTCATTTGAGCGATCCTATTAAGTCCCAGTGTGCTCAGCAGAGGACGTACAATGGGATGCAATTCACTCTGCTGTCCCGCTGAGACAAAATGGACACTATAGTGGACACGAAGTAATAGGCTAGGTCTCAGGAGGGTATCGCTGTCAATTGCGGAGAAAACGTTCAATAAATCACCGCAGGCGTCAGTTGAAATGGTCTTTTGATGTACACAACAATCAGGCGGCCAAAAGTATTTTTGCGCCATCTGTGTGAGAATGTGTTCAAAGTTCACACTGAAGAAGGAAAATTGTCAGCGTATACAGAGCAAATTTGGGAAAACCTACTCAATATTTTTTCATTGCATTAACATTTCTTGAATTGGATTAATAGTGGAATTCCACACGTGAAATTGTTGAGATGTTAATGAAATTTGACAGCATTTTATCATTTAGATTCTTCAAAGAAGGCCTCCTCTGTCCAGATTGCACTTTTTGGGATTTTCTCACATAGCCTTATGATGCGGATGGTGCTTCGTGAACTAAAATGCCTCTAAGTCGATCGCAGTGCAATATCAAGTTAAATCTTGAATTTCTTGACCCCTTAATGTGTTTCCAACCATTTGTGATCTTATTTCAAACTTTTGACTGGTGCCGTGCAGTCCCTGAGATTTTTCCCATCTAAGTGTGTGCCTTGATGGAGAAAAACGACACGGCGCCGCCAAGCAGCAGATACAAACGCGTAACATGGAAAGCTATCCAAACAGCGCTCCGCATCTAACCACTGGATACATGGCCAAATGAAATAGGGCCACAATCACTTTAGGCCGACTTGTGAGAAAACAAATGAATTATTGATGCGCGATGAATATTGCATATCATGCTACAAAAATTGTTGCCGTCTCTCGCCATCATAAGGCGGCGGATTTGATTTACGCGGCTGCTTTTCCACTGGGCCGACGGAAAGGAATTGTAATCACCTCGCAACGCATGAAAAGAAAGCATCATGCCTGTTATTACCGTGTCATTTTCTCCCCTGACGTGCGGCACAAACATAGATACGGTTCTTGTGTCTCTTTTCTTATTAACATGAAGTCAGTCAGTTCGATTGCATGAAAAAATAATAATAATGTTGGAGCAATTCTCAGTACAATGGGAGATAACTAACAATCTCAGTGAGGATAATGCAAAGCAATGGAAGGGGAAGGGGGTGTGACCGAATAAACTCATTATGCTCCAAGGACATCGTACTATTATTCAGGGGAGAGAATCAAAATCTAACCTTTACAAGGTAAAAAGTTAGCTCATGAGTTACAAAGAAGTTGCGACCTTAAGTGAAGGAATTTGTAACTTTGGTTTTGAAAAAAGGTTTCACTATTTCAAGAATAAACTCATAATTTTACAATGGCAAATATACAATGAGGGAGTGTCAAATTTCTGCAAAAGAACCCTCAAATTTTCAAGATAATTCAGCGTTTTGAGACGAATTTTAGTCACGAATTGACAAAATATCCAGTCTTGAATCCAAACAAGAATGTGCATGCCAAGCTAGAAAAATTGAACAATATTTTCATGTGACTTTTCCAAACATAGTCTATATGACCCATATCTAAATAAGAAAAAGGCTTGCGCAAATTTGATTAACCCCCTTGCTGTATTTTGACCAGTTTTGGGTCATTTTCATCCTCAACATCCCGACAATATTTTCGCCAAGGGATAGCATACTCCTGGTAATGTGACCTGACCTTTTCCAACAAAAAAGTGGCACCAGCTAGACAGGAAGTCACCAAGATAAATCTAATGTAATCTAATGCCATTATAAAACACCAAAACAGAGCAAAAGCAGTCACCCAAAAAAAGAAAGCATCCAAGCACAAACACGAGGCGGAAAAGGAGTGAAAATATGTCCGAATAAAAACAATTTAAAACCAAACATAAGCGACTCGGAAAGTTATAAATTTATCTCTTATATGAGCGAAAATTAGTCACCAAATAAAGCAGCCATCTTAAGCACTGACAAAAAAACGACAAAATGGCCACCAATGCATAAAAAAATCAGATGAAACTGTCATGCGAGTCACACATAATTCTTCATCACTTCGCAGCTTCTTTTGTGCCTTTTTATGGGCATGTTAGAAAGTTTCAACCAATGGGGGGGGTGCGGGGAGGCGGCATGTCAAAATGATGATGAGTGTGTCTCCTGAGTGCATAGCAAGCAGAACGTGTGTTCATAGTGTGTATTTTAACACCGGTTCAATTCGCTGCCCTCAGCATAGCTAAAGAGATGTCGGGATGCCAAAGAGCATCGGGAAACACCGGCAGTGCCGCTTAATAAATAGATGGTCACGTCGCGGGCTGATTAAAGACTTCATTAAAAAGCACACAATCCTTTCTATTGGGCTTAAGTAGTTCTCACACCGAGACTTGCCTTGTTGGCGGAAATGAGTGTATGGGGTTGCATTTTTGCATAACGATGGGCCAAACCAAAGATTTGGCCCAGGAGAGACCGAAAAAATTCGGAACATTACTTTTGACGACATGATTGGCAGGATTTGTTTATGATAAGGGGTTGGAAAAAAAAGGGAGATACATCAGAAAGCCAAGTATAGAGAGATACAAGGTCTGCCATTTTGGTAAAAAAAAAAATGGCAGATTAAGGGTCATTTTGTCCATTTTTTCCTTTGTAGAAAATTCAGCCAGTGCCACTTAGCAACATAACATTCACAAGGTACATCTCATGAGGAGACTTGCTCAAAGGCGTCAAAAATACTCCAAAAGACACAGGAAGTCTTCCATTTCAATTTCAAGCATCAATTTTCGCTTTCATTTTCATTCATTTTACCTTTGTCCAAATTTTTGCCCCTGTAGCTAGTTTCACATAGTGGCAGGTAATTTGGTTCAATGCTTTGGGTCTCAATGTACCTTCTATCTTGAGTAGACACACACACACACACACACACACACACACACACACACACAAAAGTCCGAAAAAATCCTAAAATCCTAAAAAGATAAACGGAGTCTGACAGAAATATTGACCACGCGAGTGTTCACGATTTACCAACATGAGATTTGGTAAACGTGTAAATGATGAGAAGAAGCACTAAAATGTCTATTTTTATCATTCTGGTTTAACGTGACATTTGAAAGATCGTATTCTCAGTCAGATTTCTCAGAGATTTTGGACAGCCGCTTTTTCGGGCCAGTGCTTTTTTGAGTGCCATTTCAGTTCATTAACATATAGCAAAATCCTTTTAATATTTTTGTCTTTAATTTGGATTATTTGAGCTGTTGCCATGCACATACGGGAGCATCATTTTGCGAATATTTCAATCGCTGTTACTCGTGTGCACGTGCCATCTCTTTGCCAGATGTTATTGCTTGCACGCCGGTGAAGATCCTAAGGCGCCGTGACTATTTCATTACGATGACAAAAAAGTCAATTTCGCATCGGAAATATCAAAAACAGAGGAGGGCCGTCCTCTCCTTCTCGCGCTGCCGTCTCTTTTAATGAGCTCCACTTGCAGGTGGATGACGGCTCACTCGGAATGGCCAGTGACAAGAATCCTGACGCGCACCAGAATCTGGCGTTCGCGCTGAGCGATGGGACAGGATATCAGACGCAGTACAGGAAGTGGAGGCGAAGACCAAAAAAAAAAGCCTCCTTCAGAAGGGGAAGACCGATTGCATTAGTCACGTATCGATCTTGTGCCTCCTGTCAGGCGACGGCGACATAATCCTTTTGGCAGCTCGTTGCCCCCACAAAAAAGAAGGTAGCGATGACAGGAGCGGTGGGTCGTTGAACTACTCGTGAGCTTTGACATGAGGAAAGGACAGTAATTTGTCTGACACGCTGCAAAGAGCGCGATGAGAAGAATGAAAAGCTCCATCAAAGGCCAGCTAGGATCCGAGCTAGCATAAGGCTCCCTCAAGTCCGACTGTCTTTGAAGTTTCTCAAACCGCTGCACATGTGAGCTGTTTTTACTTGAGTCCACTGAAGATTGTGTTTTCATGAATTATGAAAACAGGAAGCCAAGTCAAAAAAACGCTCTTTAATATAGTCCATGTGGCCCCAGCAGTCAAAACATGATATTCTGATTAATATTGCATTTGTGAAAAATTAATGAGGTAACGGCCACCTGTTTCTTATGTCGTTTCATGCTCAGCTTGCCAACGTCACGCGACCAAACCGAAAATAGGAGTAACATCCAACATATTATTGTACAGATCGTTTTTGACTAGAAATCATCTTATTATTAGTTTGATGATTAAAAAAACAAGTGGTTGAAATTTTAAAAAACAAGTGTTTGAACTAAACACTAATGACTGTGAAAAAATTCTTTTCAACATTTCCAAAACATTGCTTTGAAGTTGATTGAAAATTCTGATTTGTCTGTTTACAAAAAAGGATGAAGACAAGACTGAAATGTGTTTTTGATGTACAAAACATAAACGTGAGGCTCGATACCGTCTTTGATGTTCAATCCAAATACCGTTTTACAAATATTGAATACTAAATTGCCTAATATTTACAAAATATACGCGGACTGACTTTACTGAAAACGACGGGTTTTCTCTGATGTTTACAAACTTGTCCAAGCCCCGCCTCCCACTTCAGATTAACTTGGAAAAAGTCCAGCTTCCAGCGGGAGCTGTGATGGGAAATGCAATCGAAGCAGCGACTTGTCTGGATCACTTTGCTTGTGAATGGGACATATTCCCACTCCACTACGCACATAATTCATTTGAATGCGCAAAGAAAAAAAAAAAAATACAGCAGTGCATGATTACAGAGACAGATGAAAGCCTGAACTCTCTATAAGTGGCCTGATGCATAATTCATCACTGATCAAATTTGACGTGATCTTATCTGTGTCTGTTTGGACTTTGGTCCCCCCCCCCATGGCAAAGCTGCATTTTCTTTCGCGGCGGCCTAATTTCCATTCACGTAGCTGGGGACACATTAGCATATGTTGTCATAGTAGAGGGACCGGCCCAACGGTCGTTGCATGGGATTAAAGGGGAGAGCATACAGAAGAAGGGCACATTTTGAGGAGTCTGAGATAATTAAAAAAAAAAAATGTAAACTGTCAATCCTGGTTTGTAGCAATATTATGATAATCATTAACCAGTAAAGACTTCAAGTTCAACGGTATAGAAAAATGTAAATACTTTAATGCGTGGTACAAGATGGGATGTTGATATCAGGTTGTATCATTTTAATGGTACACAATGAGTGAAAATGTCGATTTAGCGGTCTGTTGTTTAGCAGTTTTTTTTAACCCTTGTGCACGCACTTTGCAAACTATACACATTGCATTTTTTCCTAATGTGTGTGTGTGTGTTTCTTCCTCCACTTTCTAATAGTCACATTGTCAGCAATTGTTGTCAGCTATTCTGTTCATAGGGGTCCCATAACATCTCCAGATGTATAATGTATTAAAAAAAAAAAAAAAAAAAAAAAAGCATATGGAGGGGTGAATCAAGCTTGCCGGGTGGTTTAATTGACTAGTGGAAGATGTGTGCTTTTCTGTTGTTAAGGAAAGCTAAACTCACACAGCTAAGCTAGCTTGCTTTGGGAATTGTCTCTTAAGACTATGTTTTGGATGTTACGAAAAAAATTGTAGCCTTCAAGAACGCTCTACGGTCAAGAATTGTCTTTTCAGTGAGCCTTTGTACAATAATAGAAAAAAGTAACGTGTCAAGAAGAACAGTGAGTTTATAGCTATTGTTGGCTTCCTCTAAATTTTAGAGTTGGCAGCCTGGTTCACTTTTCTACAGATTGTTTAAAATGCAGCATGGTTTTACACATCAACATAGGTGAGCAGTGTACCAAAAGTAGCGTAGCGGTTACTTTCAAATAATTGGGAACATTCAACGCAGCCCCATTTGTTTTTATCTCTATTCCAAACCAGTTCCTCCTCTGACCCTCGATCTTTTTAAAAATTAAAAAAGGTGATTAGCAGAGGTGGGGATTGAACACATTTTTGCCGGTCCATCATTGACCATTTGTCGTCGTGCGGCCACCATTTTTTTAAATCCAACCAAACTGTGACCCATAGTCTTTCATTCAGTCTTCGGCCATCACTTTGTTACCAAAAGGTGGATGTTTTACGCATTTTTGCTGGTCCGTTCATCTGCAAAACGGGTGTCTATGAGTGAAATTCTAACCTCTATGAATGAGTGAAAATCACAAACAAAACCCCTTTTTCTGTCAGTGCTTATTTCACCTTTTTTTTAGGTTTCTCATATACCAGGTGAAGGTGAAGGACTGCCCACCACTGGTACTACAATAAAACATAATATGACAATCTGTTTCATACGTTTGATCGTCTTTTGCACTGTTACGATGCTCCGATGGCATCATACATTTACCGATTGGCAATCGCTGACAAAGAAGTATTGTTTTTCAGGCTTGAAATTGTTCTAATGGGATGACCACGCATTTACGGCAGTGGGGCCTTGACAGCGAGTCTAGAAATCCAGGGAGAAATCCACTAAATGGTCCTTGAGTGTAAAATTCAAGTCTAACCTTCATATTATCATACATTATACAAATGTATTCATACTTGTGTGTGTGAATTATTAAAGTTTGCGCCAATGCCAGGAGCTCGCAATACAGCGAAAGCTGCTCCAATATTCATATTTTATCCATTGGCAGATTTCAAAGGTTGTGATACAGTATCCGATGCGATTGTGTAAGTCGTGGGTATATTTGCAAGGTCAACCGTTGATGCACATGGACGTGACATTCAGCTTGGCCCACTCACATATCCATGCTTGTCCTCACCTGTCATCGCTCATCATCGTCCTCTCCATGATTAATTCAACGTGCCGTAGCGCCATTGTGACCGGATACGCCGAGCACATCCATTAAGGACCTGTGGGAGCGACATAAACTTTGGTAAAAGAGGACCCTCGCATCTTCATATTTGCAGCTCCAGCTATTATTCTTCGATTTATTGGGTTGGATAATGAATTTCGACTCTACTGGTTTCGCAGAAGCTTAACGGAGCGGCACAAGAAATGATTTCATGTTTAAGATGATGGATGGAATTTTTATTGGGGTTTACCAAAATGAAAACATTTCTGTGGAATGCTCAACATGAACCCAGATTTGATAAACCGATGTCCTCAGTGACTCGTCACACAAGTCCGAACCAAGTCCAAGTGTTTGGTTCCACGTCCGAGTCAAGTCTCAAGTCCCAGAGCAAAAGGTCACTGTGAGTCCAGCCCTGCTTACATATACCAGCAAAGCCTACTTTTGCACCATGTTTGTGACAGCGCAGCGACGTAGTTTTACTCCTAGGGTAGGGGGTGCCCAAGTCCGGTCCTTGATAGCCCCTGTCCAGCCTGTTTTCCACGTCACCCTCATCCTGCACACCTGATTCAAAAATTCAGCTCATCAGCAAGCTTTGGAAAAGTCTGATAACAATCACGGTCACTTGAATCAGGTGTACCGGATGAGGGTTGCACGGAAAAGAGCCTGGATAGGCACTCTGGAGGACCGGACTTGGGCACCCGTGTTCTCGAGGTGACCCTGGCTTGCAGTCGCACATTTTTGGTCACAATTAGACTATGTATAATGAACTGGAAACAGGCGAGACGATCCCGCGCCAACCTTGGGAATATGTCGCGGACGGACGTTTGCTTGCTTGTGCTTGTCAGGGTGATTTTAGGAGGAAGTTGGCGGCGAGAGGTTCAGTGACCGCTACTTTTAATGCAGTGACAGCAACAGCAGCGGCGAGATAATGAGTCCTGAAGAGTGCTGATTCCTCTTTATGTCGCCCTCACAGGAAATCACCAAAACTCCAGCTGCTCATTATCCGTGTGGCTGCGTATGAAAACCTCTCCGCGCTGAATTCAAGGTGAGCAGCGCACGCATTGCACCCCACGCTCCAACATCCCACCTTACCGCCCACCCAGCATCCCTCCAGTTTCCCGCATGCCCCTGCAGGGCCGTTGTCCGAAACTTGCAAAGTGCTAGAGAGGACGGCGAGATGCTCGGGGTCTAATTAAAAGTGCGGCGGCGTGGGTGGCAAGGCTGATTTGGACGGATGGTGTAGATGGGCCATAATGACTCTTCAGGGTATTGACCCTCTTTTTCCATGCGGCACCTTCATTTGCTCATATGAACATCCTCCTCCTCTTCGCTGTCTCAAATGTTGATCGTATGTCACTGCTGTGTTGCTCCTTGAGCGGCTAATTACACTTCTTGCTCTCACGTGATTGGATGTCCAATCCCGAGGGAAAGGGGAGATGGATGAGGGGGAGGAGGTTCCAACATCAGCAATAAATGCCGAAAGTTGCTTTGTGTCAGAGAGAAAATCAACTTTACTGTATTTATACACACACACACACACACACACACACACAAATTATATAATTATATATATATGGATATATATATATATATATATATACACACACATATATATATATATACACACACATATATATATATATATATATATATATATATATATATATATATATATATATATATATATATGAATTAACTGAATGAATTAACACAGTAGCTGTCATGTGAACGATGACATTGTAGTCCGCTTTGTCCTTGACAATCACACCATGTTTTTGTGGTTCAACCAACGTAATACTGCACAATATACAGTATGTAGAGCCACAAATCCTCAACCGATCCTGATATCAAAGAAATATATATATATATATATATATATATATATATATATATATATATATATATATATATATATATATATATATATAATAAAATACAGGAATTATCAGAGTTATCTGTATGTCATAGTCTTGTCGCAGTATATTAAGTCAAATAAATATCGACTCACATAATTTCATAATGAAAGAAGGTCCTGTTAGCATTGGCATGACAACAGAGGAAACAAGAAGAGAGACCATTCGACAAACGTCCTTCAGTGACGTCGAAAATCAACCCCCCACAGTAAGAATCCAGCCTCAATGATGGTTAATTGCGCTTTAAGTTCCTCCCGTCAGTCTTCTAATCTAATCAAGCGGAAAATGAATTTCTCAAAATGGTATTTTTTTTTCGGCTCCTTTCGCACGATAATAAGAGAGCCGTAGCTGATGTGCTCTTTAATTACCTCCATCTTTGATTTCTTTGTACAACTTCACAAAAGGAAATCAATGCGCAGCTATTGAATTTCGATGTATAGAGTCTCATATATTATTTAAAAAAAAAAAGTGCTGTGACCTTGCCGAATCATGCATACAAGTGTGTGGTGCGTACTGCGGAAAAGAAAACATCACAAAGGCCAATGCTAATGTGTGCTATTCTGCTGCTTCTGTGGTATTTGATGGTGTTTGCGTGTCGTTTGCCCATCTGCTGTTGGTGTGATGGTGGGGTGATCCAAATTAGCCATTTTCTGAAATCACAATCTGGTCAAATTCATCGGAGTTCTTGACGCTACTCTTTTGCTTGTAACGTGATCCCTTCATCATATTCCTACTTCTTCAAAGGGACTTTTGGGGAATGTAACGCCTTTAGTGTTTTTCTTGCAGTAATTTGCGGGATCTCAGATGTTAATGAGTATTTTGACTAGTCTTCCTAATGTAATACTCTTTTATATGTTGTACAAAGTAAATTTTTCTCCTTATATATGCATATATATATATATATATATATATATATATATATATATATATATATATATTAGATACTTCTTTAATAAAAATGCTGCAGATGTGTTTTTCTGATGTTTTTCGGTTTGCATTCCCACAACATGCTGGCGGAAAGGCTTTTGTCGTTAATAATTTTCTGGCATCGCCCTTTAGCATGCGCGCTATTAATAATAAACTGAGCTTGTAGGCGTTTCCGCGGTGTGCGGTGAAAATATGCCCGTATAAGTGAGTGGAATTTGATTACTTTTTAATTCCCCCGTATCTGGCAGCAGCAGGGAATCACCGAGGGATTATTTTTTTTTCCAACTGTTGCAAATATAACAACTAACTGGTGCACCAATTGGACTGGGTAAATCCCAGCCACTCGGTCCTGGTGTGTTAATTGGATGACGCTTGCCACTTGATGAATGTAGTCCTGGGAGATGACTTCTCTCCGTAGCAGCTGACAGGCGGGATTACCCAAACGAATTAAGGGCTCTATAATTCAATATTTTTCCCCCCTACGGATGATGGCGGGATGAGATGCATTGCACGGCAGCATCAGCCAATTGTATCTGCGTCGTACCCTGCAGTAGTCCGTGAATTCCAGACAACTTCATTTAAATAAGGCCTCTTTCACACCGAGATGATAACATTTGCGAGAAAAAGGGAGCAAATGCCATCTACGACTAAGAGTTGTGGGTCAGAACTCATAACTCGCCTTATTATGGATTTTTAAGGCACAAAATAAAACAAGTAAAGAGTTTATTACTATGTGCAAGGGCTAAAATATTGACTATTACTTGACACAGAAACGATGAGATTTTACGCAAAATTGATTACGCAAAATCGGTTTGTCAATCCATCAATGATGTCAGCGATTAGCAATTTGGGTATAAATTTCTCCGTGTTTATTATTTTTTCCTGATATATTTAAATGGATGTTAACAGCAAATTTGCAATATTTTTGGTATCATCCACAAAAAGAAGCGGTAATAGACTGGACTGTTAAATACACTGGATACATTGGTCCTTCTGATCTTCTGATCTGGTTGATGATCGTGTTTGTGCTATTTTTGTGCGTGTTTTTTTTTTTTTACTGACTTTTGGTTGATTTGTTTTTTTTTTTTAAAGCATTTGTATTAAAAAGCATCTAAGAATGTCAGGTACTGAATGATTGAAACCCCCTAGTCTCTAACCTCAACAACAGTGAGTCTTAGTTGTCTTTAGTGCTTTGAGGCAAACTTTCACTGACCCACATGACGACCTGACGAATAATTTCTGAAACGGCAGTAACACACGCTGGAATGCGAGGCGAGTAGCGCTAGCTCGTAATTAAAATGTCTCATCAGGCAACTGCGGGCGTAATGAGCCTCTTGCATTTCAGCCGCACAGGAGCACCACTGCGCCGTATGGAAAACTGTTCCCCACGCTGCTGCCGACGGTTTTCCAGTTTGCTTGATCGTTTTGTAAATGTTTATGCGGCCCGATCAATGAGGTAATCAATCACAATTTGGAGCAGCGCTGCGAACCTTAGCCCTGTATGGCGTTGCGTTAAAATGCTATAAATGCAGAAAGCATTTCAAATAAAGAACGTGTTTCAGATTTCCTACATTGGTAATAACTCGGGAAATCCTCCAAATCATGCGATCGAAATGCGATGCGTTATGAATAAAATGAAGTAAATTAGACATACGTAAGGCAGCAAAACAAAAACGCGAATTCCTCTTGGAACATGAATAAGTTTCCTGTATTTCTATCTGGTTAAGTTGTGGCTTGTTTAATGATGCAAAAGAAAAATGGGGGAAACAATTCCAATAAACACACGTTTTTAATCCATTATTAACTAAGCAAATATACTAAATGAACCGTGACAATGGGAATCGTGTATATTGATTACGCTAAGCGGGAAACTGGTCGATTTTCCCTCTCACATAACAGGAGGGCCGATTCTGCACCTTGGCAAAACATTTTGGATGTTTCCCTTCCCCAAATGTTGTAGAAATACTTTGGTCAGAAAATCTTTTAGTGCTCTCAGTACGATTGGAGATGTTTGGTACAAAAATGATCCCGGACAATACAAATGGAAAAAAAAGGCACGCTGAAGCACTCCAACACCTTGAAGAAACCATTGAAGCCTCAAAGTGCAGTAAAACGCAATATATCCGTAACTTTTCACTTTCTATAAAGGTGAAGCGGTGTTATTGCTAATAATGGCAATTTTTAGGCCAAGTAAAGTACTCTTAAATGACTGTATTTTACTGACGCCCCACTGATTGATGGCTTTGAGCGATTCATTCGTATAGCCTTGACATTTGAAATCTTTGTCACAGGCTTACTAAAATAACGTATGTCCATTTCCATTCCCATAACGGGAAATGCAATTTCTTCGGCATGCTGGGCGCGAGCGTCATTCATGAGGAACAGGTGTTTCTCTTGACACCTCCTTTTAGCTAGCAGTGACCAGCCGAGCGATGGCGTTCTGGTGAGAACTACGTTTGACATTCTCTTTCTTCGCGGCGCTGAACTTAACGGATGGCTACGGTGCCGCAGATAAGTTAAAAACAAGATGTCTCCACGGAGTGATGGAGAAGGCAGTTCGAGTCACGATGTCATCTTATATGGGCGTGAAAAGGAGGTGCTATAATATGAAGTTTTCTCAAATAACTCAATTTAAAAGGTGGCGATACATCACACAAGTTGTCCACAATTTTTTTCTGCTCCCGAGGTGCCAACAAAACAATTAGGACTGCAATCATAATGAGAGATACATTGTAAAATGAACCCATCGATGCATAACTCAATTTTTGAGTACATTTACCGTAACTGGCTAAACTAAGGCTCACCTGTCAGCGCAGACATCCTCTAAATTCCCTCCATTATCCTACCAGATTAAAAGCTCATTGGTAGTCTTATCGAGTAAGAACTCCTCTTCCTCCTCTCCAAGCTCCCCCGCTGGGAGTCAATTATTAACAAGAATATTCCTTATAAACCAAATTAGCCTCTCAGCGCTCTCTCGCGCGCCGACGCTAGGTAGCCCCGCAAGCTCGGTTGCTTCTGAGGCAAAGGTGATGCCGCCGCTCGGTCTGGTGATCAAGCAAGACGCCTCTGCAGAAACGCTCCCCGATGAATGGCATGCATGTAAGATACCGGCAACAAAGAGGAGGTACTACAACCTTCGCCGAGGAGGATTTAGCTCGGACGGTCTCGGAGGAAAAAGCATCGATCTAAACAATAAAATGCTTGTTAAGCCCGAGCCTTAGCGAGGCATTTCCTCTAATAGACAGGAAAGATGAGGCACTCTTGGGGTTCTTCTAAAAGGCCTCCGAAGCACTCGCGTATTTGTTGTATACCAGAGGTCATCAGTTAACGGCAAAATTCCCTTCCTGCTGTATGTCGTCAAAACAATGAATTAATGTGTACATTATTTATAACTTCAAAAACTCATGCACCATGAGGACCAGGGACAGTTCCCGCACGAAGCATTTGATAAGAAACAAATGTTAGCCACCATGTTTACTCTGCAAACAAACCCACTGCGGCTCAGGCTCCAGCTAGCAGATGACTAATGACACAATTGCTAACTAATTAGACATGTAGGTAGTTACCTGGATTAATAGAAACAAAGAGAACAAAGGATACATTTTTATTTCAAGCGCTAGTTAAATTATAAGTTTGATGGTTAGCTTTTAGCGCCCAAGTTAGTAAGTTTGCTAGCTCCTACGTTTTTGAGCGAGGTGTTTATTTCCGTCAGTTCTTTACTTAGTCGCCTCTTGGAAACAAATTGCTCTCTTTTAAGAACGTTGACCCCAAGAGACAAGCTGTTATTAGAGGCGGTGTGATCTCTTTGGACCTTATACAGGAAGAAGGGAAAAAAACAACAACAAAAACAAATAAATGAGCATAAAAAGCGGAACAAATTGCTCATGGTGGGTTTACAGGAGGAAATTGCTCTGTCCAAAATGCATTACCGCATCATCTTAGCCAAAGCGGAATGATGAATATCTTTCCAATACGATCGAGGACTTCTATTAGCGAGCCGTTGAGATAACGTAGTAGTAAAGGTGAGTAAAAGCTAAGTCTTCCAGCCGTTCCCCCTCCATGCGCTTCGCCGGGCCTCCATTAGCGGATTACATGTTATCTCCTCGCCTCGGATGACTGAATCATCCCGACTAATTATTTCCAATGACGTGTATTTGTCAATGTGTTTGACAATTGCGTGGCTTAAAATCAAAGCCACAATTTCGTTTCAGCGTCTTTTTTTTTTTTTAACCTTCCCTCTGCAGCGCCCTGAAATGTTTTAAAGGCTTCATAAAAACAGTGAGTAAAAGATCATTTTATGCTTTTATGCGCTTTTCTATCCAGACAAAGTGCTGCGGTGACGCGGTAAGCGCCATGTTTACCATGTCGGCAAATTAATTAAAAGGAGATGGCCCGATGGACCGATTACGTCTGGGCCTGATGAATGTGACAAAAATGATGGAAGATTATGGGACAGGGAGGTGAAAGGATCATGCAAATATGATAATTCATGCACATCTGTTAAACTACGCTGAAAAAAAGGATTATTAACGACCTTTGAACACGTTGGATCAATCGACAGTCAAATGTCAGTCAGTAGGACGACGAAAACACGCACCAGTTGCTTTGACATTTTGCCTCCACTATAGGAGTTGTCTTAAATCTGATCAATTGTATTTTTATATGGATTCTTGCCCTGACAAAGATTAATCAACCCTTAAAGGTTGGAGCAATACATTTACAAAATTGTAACTACTGATGAGAAACTACTTTTTTTGGTTATAATAAAAAAAAGTAATTTTCTTAACTTGCTATGCAAATAAATTCATGCAAAGAAAAAAAATATCTGGAAAAAATCTGTCTGAAATGGCAAGTGCTGAAAGTGCTGAAGATGAACCCGTGCTAGTTTGGTGTTTGACCGCTATCCTGGAGGCCATCTTGTGCGTGGCGCGCAGCAAAATCAATAGCACTGCTGCTCCAAGGTAAAGTAATAATCTCTGAAAGTGCGGACAAGTCTGAACAAAATTGTGATCCCTCTGTATAGGTGAAACTGAACATACCATTGGAGCTTGGCGACCTCGGGCATCTGAAATAAGAAATTGCTCAAGTAGGATTCCCCTTTGTATGGCTTTTGACTTCACGGCCATTTTGTGGTAGATAGAATTGAATGAATGAGAGGATTCTTGCTGCCATTGAGAAATTATTCCTAAACATGAAGGAAATAAGTTAAACCTTGCAATTTACGACCCGCGCTGGTTTAGCATTTTGACCACTTGTACGAAATTGTGTCCTATATTACTTAGATTGAAACGGAACTAACTTATTGAGCTGGGCTGCCAAGGATGTTTGACATCCTTCAGAAATCAATAGGATATGGTAATAACTCAGCCGTTGCATTCAAAAGTCATCCTTCTCCTTTCTCCACGTACAAACTGCGACAAACAAACGCACAGTAAACACATCGATCGTTGTGGTGCGGACGCCGGCCGAAGTGCGTCCATTTTCCGGCGCGTACCGACAAAGAAATGAACTTTAATGAGCAAAGGAGCCATGAAATTTTCCCTGAAAGAATATTTGTTCTAGCCCCGGAGGTCGGAGGCTGGAACGGCGAGGGAGGTGTGATATTGAGAAGCGAGAAAAGAAAGAGCTGTGGGCAAAAGGTTTTAAAGTGGCTGTCCTTCGGAGAAGCGGAGAGCGGCTGACAGATAGCGAGTAGGAGACTCGAGAAGACGGGATCGGGGGAAAAAAATAGAACAGAAAGAGGTAAAGAAGTGGTGGGAAATGGTGGAGTGGTAAAGAAGTGAAGGGTGGAGGGGGATTAGCCGGTAGGGTATGTTGGAGCTTTGGTCCCCTTGGCTGCGATAGGAACGTTGAATTATTCATGCAGCAACAGCAACAAGGACAAAATCATTTTTTATATTGTGTCCGGTCCTGCGCGGCGTCTTAGAGGGGAGCCATCTTGAATCAAGATGAGTCAAAAGCAATGGGATTCTTGACGTATTTTCCTAATAAGAATCGCACAGGCCAGATGCATTGAAGGCAGCGAGCAAGGTCTTCAGCGCGGCTAAAGATGCCCTGGTTTAGTTTAGCAAAGCTCTTAAGCACCAAGTATCCATATCGTCCAATACCCGGGCCTATTTCAAGTTATCGTACGTGCGACTGGCTCTCACTAAAGGCACACATGCCTAATAACTCATTCTGTGGCAACTACTGTCATTTCAGGATCTCCTTTACGCTAATACTTGAAAAAAATAGTATTAATTAGAATATGGGATAGAATGTCCGGACTATGTGAAAAAGTATAACTACGTCTTATAAATGTAAATAAGTACCGTATTTTTCGCACTATAAGGCGTACCTAAAAGCCTTAAGGTTTTTTTTTAAAAAGCTGATGGTGCGCCTTATAATCAGGCGCGCCTTATATATGGATCGATATCGAGATTGGGATTCGTAGACGGGAAATGACCTGATAAAGTAAGCATTAACTGTTTCTTTTGTGTGTTCACAGTTGAACAAGGTTGCTAATATTGACATCGAGTTATTATGCTATTGAGAGTTTAGAGTTATTATTGTTATTACTTTGAGTATTATTATATTGTGATTGAAAAAGTTTTAAAATGTCATTAATTGAGGGTGCGCCTTATAATCCGGTGTGCCTTATATACGGAAAAAAACTTTAAAATGTGTCATTAATTGAGAGTGCGCCTTATAATCCGGTGCGCCTTATAGTGCGGAAAATACGGTACATGGGTTTGAGTGTCTGGACACTTAAGATTCATAAATATTTCTTTGGGATTGAATGAGTCGGATGCATCTCTAAATTCGATTTCCACAAATATTGATTATTGTTGTGTATTAACCGTCACACCTCCACATCACTGAATCGTGAAACACGTGGTGGCTTCAGAAAGGGGAATGGAGGTGGGTGAGGTTAGCTAGTCGTTTATAAGGGGACTATTGGTCCCCCGCACCTACTGTTAAAGTCCCTGCGTGAAGCTGCTGCCCAGGCAGATATGAGCATTGCTGTTGTTGAATAATTCATCAGAAGCAGCAGCAGATGCAAGGACACAGGGCCGTGTTGATACAGCGACGTGGGGACGGGGGATTTGCGAAGGCCCGAAGAGAAGAGAGCAAGGGGGGAAAAAAGAAGTTAATCCACATAACTGCAAGATCTGACCTCATGAGCCCGCGGGATGCCAACCGCTCCCTGGCCGGGAGATCATTTATCCTCGTCAGCGACCCGTCGTCCGTTCAAGGCTCCGATGCTGCGCAGAGGCAGCGGCCAGTGAATTTATTAGAAAACAAAAAATTCGGAGTGACGCTCAAAATTGTGAAATAGACTGGCAATGCTTGATACGTTTCATCTAATTAACAAGACCTTGGCAAAGGTTGGACAATTCTAGAAAGGTTAAATTGGGGCGCATGATTGTTCTACTCCGATCCTGTAGGTGGCAGTAATTCTGGTTACCAAGTCATGCATTGCAAGTTTATTTTCCTGCCGGATTTGATGGCTCACTGTTCTGCTTGGTCACATTGCAGACAAACGGAAAAAAAGTTAACGTTGTAGCGATCAGTAATGTGGGTCAGGGGCCGTATGAATGAAGACGCCAAAAACAGGCATTTTACTGATATTTAAATGAACTGGAGCTGCCAACAAAGCAAAAGACGATTCCAGAGCTCACATAAGAAATAACACTGAATGTGAAATAAACATTGTGACATCACCAAACGTTGGATTTCCATGATAGGGTCGCTTCAATAGAATAGATGTTATGGGATATACAGTCGATCCAACCCCGTTATTTATGTATTGAACCGTGAAAACGTGGCACGATTGTCAAGGTAGCGCAGCAGCCACAAAAACACACTTTTAAAAACGGCAGCTGTATTGGTCAGCCACTTGGAAATCGACTTTGTTCCGAGCACATTGCTTAGTGCGCGTCGGGCTTTAGCCACCGAGGACCATTACATTTTACAAAGTGTGACATTTTCAGCACCTTTGTTCATACGCTATTTGCAAGGAACGTGTCGGGTCACGTATTCAACCCCCCCGCAGCACCGAGCCTGAAACTCATGTAAATGTGTGACATTTTAAAGCAGAGGCGGAAATGACCTCAACGGGCTGCGTTATTATCTGCGCTTGCTTTGCACCTCGGCGTCTTGTACAGCAAGAAGGCCTCATTAGATGCTGCAGAATCTACATGAGGTTCTATAAGACTACGTCTGCGCCCGTGCGTGCGTCTCGCCGGAGCCTTTCATGAATCCGGCCTGGAAAGAGTTAACGTGGCCATGCATGATACGGCGGCGGCGCTAATGGGAAGCGGGCTGCAAGGAAGCCGGCCGACCAGGGATTACACTGGGAAGTGATCACAGGGAAGTCTTGATCAGAGCCGCTGAGGCACCAGGCAGCTCATTACAGGCTGCAGCGAGCTCAGTGGCGTGCGGCAGCAAACAGGAAGTGGAGTGCACTCGCTCGCCGCTGTTCCGGCGTGATTAAAACCAATTGTTCCTATGCAGAGGGGAAAAGGGAAAAAGCAAAGCAGGCCATTTCTCCGTTGCATTAAAAAATTCAGCCATCATTTGATGATGCTCGGACCCTTTGAAAGAATGCCAATCCCGCCGTATCGCAGGGTGCGCACTTCAAACACGCACCGCTTTTATATTTCATGCTCAGAAGCCTGGACGAGTCGGTCTCCATCCACGAAATACGCATTGCAGCATTTAATTAATTGAAGAAAAACAGTATCAAAAGTTAATGTTCTGTACATCCATTTTTAATAGTACCCTTTTTCACGAGACTGACTTTTATGTTTACACATTGATACAATTACATGTTTTTTAGCATTACCTTTTCAGATTTCTGTTATTAATGTGTTAGTTTTTTCCCAATTAAAATTACATTTTGTTCACCAAAATTGATCTAAAATTTCCATTTAAAAAATACAGTTTTTTTTTGTTTTGTTTTTTTAGGAACTTACTTTTAAATTGTGTTTGAATCCACATTAAATTTAACTTATTGTATATTATTACTGTTATAACTTCCATCCATCCATTTTCTATAGCCGCTTATCTTCACAAGGGTCGCACACCTAAGGACAATTTAGTGTGTCTAATACACTTGCCATGCATGTTTTTTGGAATGTGGGAGGAAAGAACCCACGCGGGCTCGGGGAGAACATGCAAACTCCACGCAGGAATGCCGGAGCCAGCTGGAGTCAAACACGGGTCGTTTAGCTGCTAGGCGGACATGCTAACCACCGCGACACAGTCACCCGGTTATAAGGTATATTTTCAAATTATATTTTAATTATTATATGAAGAAAAAATATTCTTCGCCTCACTCTACATGGGAAATGACGTGAATTATTTATTTTACAAATGAACACTAGTGATACATGTTTGCATATGTTCCAGTTGGAAGCAAATCCAAATAAAACGAGAAGAAAGTTTTGTTTCAAACTGACCCAAACATGACCATACTGTTTAAAAAACTATATACATTTATTGAGTGTATGGAACAAGAAAATGTCATTGATATGCACAAGAGCACGGCTTCTGGTGTCTTTTTTATGCCAACGTGCGTGATTTAATCAAGTTAGCCGCCGCCGCTGCTCTGTCACGCGTAACTGTGCCTTTGAAGGCATTGCGCGTGATTCGAATTAGCACAGTGGCAGCGGATGAAACGCACGATATTACCTTCACATGTAAAAAGCTTAGAAGTCAGCGCGTGAGACGCTGATCGGAAGTGACGCAAAGCAGCCGCCCAGGAATAATTGCTATAATTTCTTTAAAAGACTTATTTTTGTGATGAATGCAACCTGAAAATGAAAGTGACGAGCTAAAGTGTACCGAAATAGGCTTGTTTGGGGATAACAATATTTTACTTAAAGGCTGAGGGTGTGAGTGGGGGTGGGGGGTAACATGTGCGAGAAATAACTAACCCTAAAGTCCAAATTCTTAAAATTGATGATTTAAACCCAGCAAACAGCTTCAAGCTAACGGTTGATATCTACGCTAATTAGCAACCTGTAGCATTAAGGCTAGCTCTCCATATTTGGTACAAAAACAATGATTGTTACCTCGTAACAATCTAATTTTGAAGGCCGTAAATAAGAAAGTTTTGTTTAGCAACTATTAAAAAAAAAAAAAGTGGGTGCCGGCATCAAAATTCCAGACACTCCTGCAAGAAACTATTCTTCTCCTTCAGCTAATTAGCTTTCCATTAAATTTTCAGTGGCGGCTCTGCAATCATGTTTAAATCACGTCAGGGGAGAAAATTAAGAGGCGAACCACTGCGATGATGACGGTAATTGTACTTTAAGATCCAGGACGATATGAGAAAGTGTGATTCGAATGGCGAATTGTCTTTCCGATGATGCCCTAATGATACCGGTGAACATTATTAGACCGTAAAAATAAAGTCATGCGGCTTGATAAAAATCAAGAACACCCAGGTCCGTTCTGTGTTAAATTAAAAAAAAGACCAAGGGCCTCCACAGAGAAGGCGATTGATCGGCCCAAATAAATGGGGAAATGTAAAAGTCGACAAATTCAGTCAATCATAAACACATCATGAAATTGCTTTCCATTTCAATGCATTATTTTTGACACCTCGTTTCTCAAGGAAATAAATGGTAACCCAAACACCAATAATGATATTCATAAGGACTGAGGTCAGGGATGCGCCGCATTATTGGCAGGGCTGCTTCATTTTTCATATCTTTTTTGGGGATGACATTTGAGCATTTTTATTACATTCATCATATCATTACTCTAAAAAAAGTTTACAGAAAACTTTGGGGATGTTTTATGGAAAAATAACTTAAAATTATTATCGATGATGAGTTGCTTACAATTGGGACTCTAATTCATGACTGTTTACGTGACATGACGCTGCTGTTTTGGTTAGCAAATTTACGCTAGGGCCACTATTTGAGGAAAGTAGTAGCCCTCTAGCTAGCATTTGGCTTACTAGAAGCTAACAACTAACTTACATGTGAACTCATTAATTAAATTACAACGTAAGTAACTAACTGGCTTGAGTAAACAAGTCAACAAATAACACACTTTTTACGTAATAATTGACTACAATATATAAACTTGATGAATGAGTCGTTAGGGTCTTTGTGAAGGCGTAAAGTAAGAAGCTGATCTAGTTATCAAATTGCTAAATAACAGTGTTTTTGTGTTCAACTAACCAACCAAAAAAGGATGGAAATATTTTCTCACCCTCACCCCAAAAACAAAATGGCCGCAGTTAGCGTGTAACGTATGCATCCATCACGTATCCGTGATTATCCATCCTGTGCTTACTTTTGACGAGCACGAGACCTTCAACGGCAGCGCCGCATCATCAAAATTGTTTTCCGTCTACGTCAGCTTGAGAAATTCCCACGTTGTCCATAAACGCCGCTAGCCCGTTTAAAACCCTCCGCACGCTCCCATTAAAAAAAAAAAAAAAGAAGAAGAAAGAAAGAAAAGATAAAAGCTCATCAAAGGACACAGCAATGACCCCAGACCACTCAAAGACACTGGAGCCGAGACAACGGGCTGTCTATTAAATGTCGAGTTGAAAGTAAATAATTGCGCTAAAACAACAGGGGGGGCAGCGTCGGCTTTTGCAGCTGTTCAAACACGTTTTCCTGGCGGGGGCCGCCCGTGTAATTACACCCATGTCACAGTGAAATCAACGCTCATTGTGGCTAAATGGTGAGGAAATGACCCGAGGGGCTTAAAGGAGAAATCTTTTCTGTGTCACTTTCATAACAAGATGAGTTAACTAACAAGCTGACGACTCTTAAAGACATGAGACAATTACGAGTTAACTACCGACGTAAAGCATCAAGAAAGTTGACACGGATGAATTCCAGTTTTTTTGCATAATTCATGCATCCAACTAATTGAGCTAACTACATAAATAAGCAAGGAACTAACAACTACCGTAAAAACACTCTAAAATAGTTAGAAATACTTCTACAAAACGTAAACGACTAAAATTCAAAGAAATCTTCATATCCATCTACTAGCTGACTAAAGAACTTCTGCAACAAAGACGCTAAATAACGTAACAAAAACACCTATACAAAATCTAACCAACTAATGGCGCTAACCAGCTAAACCAGCAAGGAGCTAAGTAACCAAAAAACTACTGTAAGAAACATCCTAACTAAAGTAAACACCTCTAAGAAAAAGTAAACAATTAATAAAACTCAAAGGAATTCCTTAAACCGTCGAGCTAAATACCGATGACCAATATGTTACCTACGTACCTTATATGAACTAAAAAATTAAACAGCCAAATAGCAACGAACTAACTAAGGAATTACTGGAAAAAACGCCCTAATTTAAATAACAAAAATAAGAAACACCTCATCAAAATGTAACCAACTAATGAGCTAACCAGCTAATTTAGCTAGGAGCTAACTAATTAACGAACTTTAGAGTTTTATTGTCATATGCATATTAATCCCACACAATGAATTTCTTATTAGAAAGTAACTTATAAGTAACTAAAACATCTCAACAAAATATAAGCAATGACAAAAACTCAAATTCTGTAAAACACCTAGCTAAACATGTAACTAATATAACATACTTGAAACAAACTAAGAACTACATGTAAAGTTCTCCCAGCACTCCATTCTGTTCAGCTTTTCTTTTTATGTCTTTCACTTTCTGTTATCCATCGCTCATATCCGTACGTCACCATGAAGCCAAAGTCTGGATGATGCCTTTGCGGTTTATATATTTCGCCTCGCGGCGAAGGGGCTCCACGCCGGCGGCCGCGCAGGATCAGATGCTCGCGATCGGAATTAGCGGCCGTCTTCTCGGCGGAGGCGAGGATTAAACGTTGGTGAGCTTCTAAGGCCTCATACCTCGGGGGCATGTGAGAAGTTAATCAAATGTGTTGCGGGAAGTTTATTTATACGCCCCTGGTGTCATGGACATGCTAAGAATGGCAACAGCATGCCTCCAAATCTTCATGCATTACATATGTTTGCTAGCTAGGTTGATGGCTAGTTAACCAAAATCCACAAAACACAAACGCTTTGGTATTTACGGAGCCCCTAAAGGGAAATGGGGAAAAAAAAAAAAGTGAAATGTTTCTAGTGTATCTCACCATGTAGGTATTTAAGCTCGGTAAGACTTTTTATTTTTTTGCCTACCTTATTATTTGCTCAATTATGGAATGTAGATTACTCGGGAAAGTGAAAGAATAAGAATTTCATAATGTAGTATTACTATGCAGATGACAAAAATCTCTTGAATCTTGTTGCGCATTTGAAAATAAAATATACTGTATTTTCTGGACTATAAGCCGCACCGGTATATAAGCCGCAGCAGCAAAAATTGAGCAAAAAAAAAAAAAACATCTTTTGCCACAGATAAGCCGCACTGGACAATAAGCCACAGATATATGGTGGTAACATGAAACATTTCAATTTTCTTTATATATTTTTTTTAATTGTCTACCATCTGCATCTTTTTTTTAACAGACTGAACACGCCTGCATATTTAGTCCCAAAATTATATTTATAGAAAAAGAATGGATGGCTATTAATGCAGCAGTTCAAACTCGAAATCAATACTTCGATAGCATTCTGTCTCCCGCTGTTTAATTGATAGAATATTTTAGTGAACATTGCACACACTGCAAATAAATAATATATGCAATCATATATTTATAAATACGATCATACTGTATACTGTATATCAAATTTACACGTCCCAAACTTTGATACAAGATCTTATTCAATGTAGACTTTTTTTTTTCATTTTTAATAATATATATCAAAACTCTTTTTCAGCACAGCAATTGATTCACATCTTTTCACTTCTATTTCAAAATTGTTCCATAAACCGTCAGAAAAGCCGCACTGGACTATGAGTGCTTGACGTACGCGATCACAGCATAAAAAGCTTGTCGTAACATCGCGCGGGTAGCATGCTTTGCGGAGAATCTCAAACGAGCTCACCAAATATTTTTTCTGGCGTATTCCTGAATCAGCTGATACTTAAACCGAGTTTATAAAATGTCAACACCCATCCGGGAGATCATTTAGACTGTCAAAGTCGCTTTACGGTACACCCGCAGCGGGCAAGCACGCTCCGATTCGCTTATTACGGCAGTAATGTTCCTTCGGGTTGTTAAAATGAAGAGTAATGTACTGTAAAAGCTGTGGAGGTCAAATATGTACATAGTAAAAGTGCGGCATGTTGAAAGAGCCCTACGCACGCCCCGACATATTCAAGAATGCGGGACAGCTCAGAACGCCAATTAATAGCCATAATAATGATAATCATAAAATAATACGAGGATCATCCTTTTTATGAGCAAATAATATGAACACAGTATACAATCTATAAGTGCATATGAGCAAATGTGAGAAAAGTCTATATTTCCAAACGTATTGATTTTTTTCCCTCAATTTCCATTAGTCGCTTTCAGCAGAAACTTACTTTTTAAATGAAGCATTTTAGACTTTTTTTTTCGATTTGTTTTGTTTTGCAGTGTGCCCAACTATGTCTGAGAGGCAAACAAAAAAAAAAAAAAAGGAAAAGATGAAATATGGATGAGTCGCTGATGCGCCGCCGGGTGTCACCTCCATGACAAGCACATGCACTCAGGTCGCTTCGACACGTGTTTTGCTGGCAGCGTTGGAATCTCCAAGCGGTTCTTCTGCAGCCAAGCGCTCCGCTCAACTGTGCGGAGAACTCTTTTCTTTGTTTGGGAAATGGCAACGATTGCTTTTTTTTTTTCCCTTCACCTGCTGAGTGCTCTGTTTTGATTTTCGCTTGTTTTAATTCATGCAATCGATTTCCGTCGTGAAATCGCACTGGCCTTCTGCTGTGAATTGCTTGTATGTCAAATCATAATTCCTCATGGAAATGCCATTTAATCTGTTCAATAGCCATACTGAACATTGACAAAAATGTTAAATTCTTTTTAATCATATGTACCTTATTTTCTGCACTATAAGGCGCTAAAATTTTTAAAAACTGACAGTCCGCCTTATAATCCAGTGCGCCTAATATAAGGATCATATCATGTGCTGACTTCTCTGATCATTGAGTACACATTCCAATGAGCGCAGCTCCATCTAGTGGATACATAATAGAATGCAAATGCAGCCCCAGCCACCACAGTAGATTTGATTCCATGCGCCTTATAATCCGGTGCGCCTTATATACGATTGTTTTTTTTTTTTCAATAGGCCATTCATTAAAGGTACGCCTTATAATCCGGTGCACCTTATAGTGCAGAAAATATGGTAGTCATATCTTTAAAGTGTGTTTTTAATACTTAACTGCTACCTATATTTTCCACATGGAACAGGATAAAGCTAAATAGATGTCTGTACAGAGGATAAAGAATATATGACTGGCTGTAATGTTATGCTGAATCTTTACGTCACCATTGTGTGTTAGAATTAGCCTTAAGGTAAACATTTAGCTAGGCTAACTTAAGTTTATGTTTTCAATACACAACAATGCACAGCGCTTTCTGTAGTTGAGTGTATGACAAATAAATGAAAAAGGTCACAGAGTGAGGCAGTATCGGGTTGAATTTACAATAACATCAAAGGCAAATGTCTGTCAGAGTTGTTCTCTTCACTTCCAAAATGAGGTCAGAAGCTTTACAAAAAAAAACAACTCACCCCAAAAAAAATGTCTTTATATGTATCCTGAGCTCCATGTTGGGATTTAGCGCTGCCTTGTGAGCCCCTGACTGATGTTGGAAGAAGGAAAATCATTCCCAGAAATAAAAACAAGCTTCTGAGAGACGCTTCCTTCACAGTCATGTTTGACCTGAGCTGCAAAATGTCATTTCGCTCTCCAAAACAGCAGCCTCTCCACTGTTTACTTTTTTTTATTTATTTTATATTCTCGGTGCTGCGCAAAAGGCAACCAAACAGAATCGACCGCCTCATATTGATTTCCTGTTTGTGTCCCTGTCTTTAACGCTGCCGCAATGTGCACCGCGGTTTCTTAAAGAAGAAAGTATACAGTGGAAAAAAGGAAAAAGATCATTTGGTTGTTTTATGCTATAAAGAAAAAAAAGTACTCAAATTTGGTTGTCTTTGTTATTCATTGGACAAATATAGTCCCGATTTCCAGGTTTTGTGGCAACAACAAAAGTATTTGATTTGACTTCAAACCAGTCCTCAAAAACTGCGGTGGACCCCCCAGGGGGGGCCGGCACAGATTCCCCCAGGGAAAGTCTTTATTTTTGCCATGGGGTGTGCAATTGCAATAAAATAGGATTAGCATTTGTTTTTCAGGCACTTGTAATTTTTTTTCAGTTTTAGACTAACCTGTAATCTGTATAAACTCAGTTAAAAATCTGTTAAAAATAGCAAACAGTTATTTTATATAGCCTTTTTATTTTGTTAATGTTAAAAAGCACACAGTTTAGGTATACTTATACAATTTTATAGATCATATTCTTATTTAAAGACAATAATCTTGAAATTAGGCGCGGGGGGGGTGCAAAAGCTTTTCTCTTTCCTAGGTTGGGCTTTGGAACCTATATAATTCGGAAACATTGACCAAAAGATAGCCCTTCAAAAGTAGTTCTATAGTTTTTTTTTTTTGTTTGTTTTTTTTTTATCAAAAAGGCGCATCAGAGCAGAGATTTTGAAGCTCCGCTGTATAACACATACAGTAAGCGTCACTCAATGTGTCACATGCAGACATGAGTCACCGCCGAGGTAGCAGGTTGCGAGGCAGGCGGAGTCAGAAGCACGTACACAGGCGGACCAATGAAGCGCACCGTGTCTCTTTCATATGGAAAACAGGCAGCAAATTACCACCTGAGACAAACGGCGAGGCTGATTGCGGCCCCGCCGACTTTTAGCATGCATCTGATAAACTGATTTTGACATTTTATTAATAGGGGGAGCTGCCAGCACGGTCACACGCAAATCTTTATTTAATCACGCTGACATTATTATGCGGATTGTGCACCAAGAAGGAGAGGAAAAAAAAAACGGACACAAAAATCTCATTTTTATGGCGAGGGCTTATTAATGTGTGTGCGAGGCGGGGGACGCTTCCATTGTGCCGCCCCGTGTACTCGATAAGCCAGCGTGAATGTGTGCTTGTCCTTAATGTTTCTATAGTACACAACAGCAATGAATGCTTACCAGAAGGATACAAAGAAGGACACTCGTGGATGCAACGTTACATTTAGGTACACTTGTATAATCTGGTCATGGCATAAGCGCCAGCGGGCCTGCACATATTCATGTTTATTTTTATTCTTATTGTAGCAGCAATTCACAATCCGAATGTGTGTGTGTGCCTGGGTCTTATTCTTATAGTCTTTGTGGGGCCCATATATATATATATATATATATATATATATATATATATATATATATATATATATATATATATATATATATATATATATGAATTATGTTTTTTAATAAGTCAATAAATTAGAGTATGTGGAAGCAAATGTATCGCTGATTTTGTCATTTAGGTGAGTAGAAATCAAATGCAATGAGTGAAGCGCATCATCTGCACCACTGTTGTTAATACTTCACAGTTGAAATTGCGCTAAAATTAAAGTGGGAGATTGAAACACAGAAGGTGCGAGAAGTCAGCATGCCTGCAAAGCGACAGCAGCTCTTCTTCGCGCGAAGAGATTGCAAAAAAAAGGACAAAAATCTAACTTCTGTTCAGATGTTTGTTGTGTTGCGATGTGAAGCCCGAGGAAAGTTTACGCTACAGATGTTGTTTGCAGACTTTTTCATTTCAATACATTACTTGTTTTCAAACTTGCTTCATGCTTTCTCGGCACAAAAGTTTGCCGGTTAAAGATTTCACAAATTCATCTTGGAGCAATTTGGCAATTGCACAGACACACACACACACACACAACAAAAAAAATAGAATGACACTAAGGCCGAAAAATTTTGAACCAAGTGAGACCGCTGTTCCACTCCAGTCCAATAGGTGGCAGACATTACAGTGCAAAATGTACAGAAAACTTTTTGGAACCCTTGCTTCATCAATTAGTTGAAATAAAAAAGATAACATTCAATCATTAGTGAGCAAATCCAAACAGAAATTTTGAAACCTATGCAGATTAACGTCTATACTCGTCATTGGCACCGAATGAAATGATAGCGCAAAGTAGCGGCCTTTATGCTTATAAGGTGACTCATCTGCAACGGATGGGAGTCATCAATCTTTTTTTTTTCCTCGCGAGGACCGATGGAGGGGGTGCGGAAAGCGGCACTTAATTGTCCTCCTCCTCGA